>NW_027363471.1:600000-768103 GCF_046119375.1 Phyllobates terribilis | reverse complement strand
TTATCCTGCTAATCCTAGCATGATAAAGAAGATTCAAAGAGAGTGAGATGCCAGCTCCTTTCATTCAGTCAGTAGCTTCAAACATTTCTGGTATATGAAAAACATATTTTTCAATGGCAAAAATCAATGAATATTGTAAATGCACAAACAGTAATATCTCCACATTGCAAGGTGCAATTCTGAAATTTTTTGCTTTTTCCTGCTAATCCTAGCATGATAAAGAAGATTCAAAGAGAGTGAGATGCCAGCTCCTTTCATTCAGTCAGTAGCTTCAAACATTTCTGGACGTTTTTCAATGGCAAAAATCAATGAATATTGTAAATGCACAAACAGTAATATCTCCACATTGCAAGGTGCAATTCTGAAATTTTTTGCTTTTTCCTGTTAATCCTAGCATGATAAAGAAGATTCAAAGAGAGTGAGATGCCAGCTCCTTTCATTCAGTCAGTAGCTTCAAACATTTCTGGTATATGAAAAACATGTTTTTCAATGGCAAAAATCAATGAATATTGTAAATGCACAAACAGTAATATCTCCACATTGCAAGGTGCAATTCTGAAATTTTTTGCTTTTTCCTGCTAATCCTAGCATGATAAAGAAGATTCAAAGAGAGTGAGATGCCAGCTCCTTTCATTCAGTCAGTAGCTTCAAACATTTCTGGACGTTTTTCAATGGCAAAAATCAATGAATATTGTAAATGCACAAACAGTAATATCTCCACATTGCAAGGTGCAATTCTGAAATTTTTTGCTTTTTCCTGTTAATCCTAGCATGATAAAGAAGATTCAAAGAGAGTGAGATGCCAGCTCCTTTCATTCAGTCAGTAGCTTCAAACATTTCTGGACGTTTTTCAATGGCAAAAATCAATGAATATTGTAAATGCACAAACAGTAATATCTCCACATTGCAAGGTGCAATTCTGAAATTTTTTGCTTTTTCCTGTTAATCCTAGCATGATAAAGAAGATTCAAAGAGAGTGAGATGCCAGCTCCTTTCATTCAGTCAGTAGCTTCAAACATTTCTGGTATATGAAAAACATGTTTTTCAATGGCAAAAATCAATGAATATTGTAAATGCACAAACAGTAATATCTCCACATTGCAAGGTGCAATTCTGAAATTTTTTGCTTTTTCCTGTTAATCCTAGCATGATAAAGAAGATTCAAAGAGAGTGAGATGCCAGCTCCTTTCATTCAGTCAGTAGCTTCAAACATTTCTGGTATATGAAAAACATGTTTTTCAATGGCAAAAATCAATGAATATTGTAAATGCACAAACAGTAATATCTCCACATTGCAAGGTGCAATTCTGAAATTTTTTGCTTTTTCCTGCTAATCCTAGCATGATAAAGAAGATTCAAAGAGAGTGAGATGCCAGCTCCTTTCATTCAGTCAGTAGCTTCAAACATTTCTGGTATATGAAAAACATGTTTTTCAATGGCAAAAATCAATGAATATTGTAAATGCACAAACAGTAATATCTCCACATTGCACGGTGCAATTCTGAAATTTTTTGCTTTTTCCTGTTAATCCTAGCATGATAAAGAAGATTCAAAGAGAGTGAGATGCCAGCTCCTTTCATTCAGTCAGTAGCTTCAAACATTTCTGGTATATGAAAAACATGTTTTTCAATGGCAAAAATCAATGAATATTGTAAATGCACAAACAGTAATATCTCCACATTGCAAGGTGCAATTCTGAAATTTTTTGCTTTTTCCTGCAAATCCTAGCATGATAAAGAAGATTCAAAGAGTGAGATGCCAGCTCCTTTCATTCAGTCAGTAGCTTCAAACATTTCTGGTATATGAAAAACATGTTTTTCAATGGCAAAAATCAATGAATATTGTAAATGCACAAACAGTAATATCTCCACATTGCAAGGTGCAATTCTGAAATTTTTTGCTTTTTCCTGCTAATCCTAGCATGATAAAGAAGATTCAAAGAGAGTGAGATGCCAGCTCCTTTCATTCAGTCAGTAGCTTCAAACATTTCTGGACGTTTTTCAATGGCAAAAATCAATGAATATTGTAAATGCACAAACAGTAATATCTCCACATTGCAAGGTGCAATTCTGAAATTTTTTGCTTTTTCCTGTTAATCCTAGCATGATAAAGAAGATTCAAAGAGAGTGAGATGCCAGCTCCTTTCATTCAGTCAGTAGCTTCAAACATTTCTGGTATATGAAAAACATGTTTTTCAATGGCAAAAATCAATGAATATTGTAAATGCACAAACAGTAATATCTCCACATTGCAAGGTGCAATTCTGAAATTTTTTGCTTTATCCTGCTAATCCTAGCATGATAAAGAAGATTCAAAGAGAGTGAGATGCCAGCTCCTTTCATTCAGTCAGTAGCTTCAAACATTTCTGGTATATGAAAAACATGTTTTTCAATGGCAAAAATCAATGAATATTGTAAATGCACAAACAGTAATATCTCCACATTGCAAGGTGCAATTCGGAAATTTTTTGCTTTTTCCTGCTAATCCTAGCATGATAAAGAAGATTCAAAGAGAGTGAGATGCCAGCTCCTTTCATTCAGTCAGTAGCTTCAAACATTTCTGGACGTTTTTCAATGGCAAAAATCAATGAATATTGTAAATGCACAAACAGTAATATCTCCACATTGCAAGGTGCAATTCTGAAATTTTTTGCTTTTTCCTGTTAATCCTAGCATGATAAAGAAGATTCAAAGAGAGTGAGATGCCAGCTCCTTTCATTCAGTCAGTAGCTTCAAACATTTCTGGTATATGAAAAACATGTTTTTCAATGGCAAAAATCAATGAATATTGTAAATGCACAAACAGTAATATCTCCACATTGCAAGGTGCAATTCTGAAATTTTTTGCTTTTTCCTGTTAATCCTAGCATGATAAAGAAGATTCAAAGAGAGTGAGATGCCAGCTCCTTTCATTCAGTCAGTAGCTTCAAACATTTCTGGTATATGAAAAACATGTTTTTCAATGGCAAAAATCAATGAATATTGTAAATGCACAAACAGTAATATCTCCACATTGCAAGGTGCAATTCTGAAATTTTTTGCTTTTTCCTGCTAATCCTAGCATGATAAAGAAGATTCAAAGAGAGTGAGATGCCAGCTCCTTTCATTCAGTCAGTAGCTTCAAACATTTCTGGTATATGAAAAACATGTTTTTCAATGGCAAAAATCAATGAATATTGTAAATGCACAAACAGTAATATCTCCACATTGCACGGTGCAATTCTGAAATTTTTAGCTTTTTCCTGTTAATCCTAGCATGATAAAGAAGATTCAAAGAGAGTGAGATGCCAGCTCCTTTCATTCAGTCAGTAGCTTCAAACATTTCTGGACGTTTTTCAATGGCAAAAATCAATGAATATTGTAAATGCACAAACAGTAATATCTCCACATTGCAAGGTGCAATTCTGAAATTTTTTGCTTTTTCCTGTTAATCCTAGCATGATAAAGAAGATTCAAAGAGAGTGAGATGCCAGCTCCTTTCATTCAGTCAGTAGCTTCAAACATTTCTGGTATATGAAAAACATGTTTTTCAATGGCAAAAATCAATGAATATTGTAAATGCACAAACAGTAATATCTCCACATTGCAAGGTGCAATTCTGAAATTTTTTGCTTTTTCCTGTTAATCCTAGCATGATAAAGAAGATTCAAAGAGAGTGAGATGCCAGCTCCTTTCATTCAGTCAGTAGCTTCAAACATTTCTGGTATATGAAAAACATGTTTTTCAATGGCAAAAATCAATGAATATTGTAAATGCACAAACAGTAATATCTCCACATTGCAAGGTGCAATTCTGAAATTTTTTGCTTTTTCCTGCTAATCCTAGCATGATAAAGAAGATTCAAAGAGAGTGAGATGCCAGCTCCTTTCATTCAGTCAGTAGCTTCAAACATTTCTGGACGTTTTTCAATGGCAAAAATCAATGAATATTGTAAATGCACAAGCAGTAATATCTCCACATTGCAAGGTGCAATTCTGAAATTTTTTGCTTTTTCCTGTTAATCCTAGCATGATAAAGAAGATTCAAAGAGAGTGAGATGCCAGCTCCTTTCATTCAGTCAGTAGCTTCAAACATTTCTGGTATATGAAAAACGTTTTTCAATGGCAAAAATCAATGAATATTGTAAATGCACAAACAGGAATATCTCCACATTGCAAGGTGCAATTCTGAAATTTTTTGCTTTTTCCTGCTAATCCTAGCATGATAAAGAAGATTCAAAGAGAGTGAGATGCCAGCTCCTTTCATTCAGTCAGTAGCTTCAAACATTTCTGGTATATGAAAAACATGTTTTTCAATGGCAAAAATCAATGAATATTGTAAATGCACAAACAGTAATATCTCCACATTGCAAGGTGCAATTCAGAAATTTTTTGCTTTTTCCTGCTAATCCTAGCATGATAAAGAAGATTCAAAGAGAGTGAGATGCCAGCTCCTTTCATTCAGTCAGTAGCTTCAAACATTTCTGGACGTTTTTCAATGGCAAAAATCAATGAATATTGTAAACGCACAAACAGTAATATCTCCACATTGCAAGGTGCAATTCTGAAATTTTTTGCTTTTTCCTGTTAATCCTAGCATGATAAAGAAGATTCAAAGAGAGTGAGATGCCAGCTCCTTTCATTCAGTCAGTAGCTTCAAACATTTCTGGTATATGAAAAACATGTTTTTCAATGGCAAAAATCAATGAATATTGTAAATGCACAAACAGTAATATCTCCACATTGCAAGGTGCAATTCTGAAATTTTTTGCTTTTTCCTGTTAATCCTAGCATGATAAAGAAGATTCAAAGAGAGTGAGATGCCAGCTCCTTTCATTCAGTCAGTAGCTTCAAACATTTCTGGTATATGAAAAACATGTTTTTCAATGGCAAAAATCAATGAATATTGTAAATGCACAAACAGTAATATCTCCACATTGCAAGGTGCAATTCTGAAATTTTTTGCTTTTTCCTGCTAATCCTAGCATGATAAAGAAGATTCAAAGAGAGTGAGATGCCAGCTCCTTTCATTCAGTCAGTAGCTTCAAACATTTCTGGACGTTTTTCAATGGCAAAAATCAATGAATATTGTAAATGCACAAACAGTAATATCTCCACATTGCAAGGTGCAATTCTGAAATTTTTTGCTTTTTCCTGTTAATCCTAGCATGATAAAGAAGATTCAAAGAGAGTGAGATGCCAGCTCCTTTCATTCAGTCAGTAGCTTCAAACATTTCTGGTATATGAAAAACATGTTTTTCAATGGCAAAAATCAATGAATATTGTAAATGCACAAACAGTAATATCTCCACATTGCAAGGTGCAATTCTGAAATTTTTTGCTTTTTCCTGCTAATCCTAGCATGATAAAGAAGATTCAAAGAGAGTGAGATGCCAGCTCCTTTCATTCAGTCAGTAGCTTCAAACATTTCTGGTATATGAAAAACATGTTTTTCAATGGCAAAAATCAATGAATATTGTAAATGCACAAACAGTAATATCTCCACATTGCAAGGTGCAATTCTGAAATTTTTTGCTTTTTCCTGTTAATCCTAGCATGATAAAGAAGATTCAAAGAGAGTGAGATGCCAGCTCCTTTCATTCAGTCAGTAGCTTCAAACATTTCTGGTATATGAAAAACATGTTTTTCAATGGCAAAAATCAATGAATATTGTAAATGCACAAACAGTAATATCTCCACATTGCAAGGTGCAATTCTGAAATTTTTTGCTTTATCCTGCTAATCCTAGCATGATAAAGAAGATTCAAAGAGAGTGAGATGCCAGCTCCTTTCATTCAGTCAGTAGCTTCAAACATTTCTGGTATATGAAAAACATATTTTTCAATGGCAAAAATCAATGAATATTGTAAATGCACAAACAGTAATATCTCCACATTGCAAGGTGCAATTCGGAAATTTTTTGCTTTTTCCTGCTAATCCTAGCATGATAAAGAAGATTCAAAGAGAGTGAGATGCCAGCTCCTTTCATTCAGTCAGTAGCTTCAAACATTTCTGGACGTTTTTCAATGGCAAAAATCAATGAATATTGTAAATGCACAAACAGTAATATCTCCACATTGCAAGGTGCAATTCGGAAATTTTTTGCTTTTTCCTGCTAATCCTAGCATGATAAAGAAGATTCAAAGAGAGTGAGATGCCAGCTCCTTTCATTCAGTCAGTAGCTTCAAACATTTCTGGACGTTTTTCAATGGCAAAAATCAATGAATATTGTAAATGCACAAACAGTAATATCTCCACATTGCAAGGTGCAATTCTGAAATTTTTTGCTTTTTCCTGTTAATCCTAGCATGATAAAGAAGATTCAAAGAGAGTGAGATGCCAGCTCCTTTCATTCAGTCAGTAGCTTCAAACATTTCTGGTATATGAAAAACATGTTTTTCAATGGCAAAAATCAATGAATATTGTAAATGCACAAACAGTAATATCTCCACATTGCAAGGTGCAATTCTGAAATTTTTTGCTTTTTCCTGTTAATCCTAGCATGATAAAGAAGATTCAAAGAGAGTGAGATGCCAGCTCCTTTCATTCAGTCAGTAGCTTCAAACATTTCTGGTATATGAAAAACATGTTTTTCAATGGCAAAAATCAATGAATATTGTAAATGCACAAACAGTAATATCTCCACATTGCAAGGTGCAATTCTGAAATTTTTTGCTTTTTCCTGCTAATCCTAGCATGATAAAGAAGATTCAAAGAGAGTGAGATGCCAGCTCCTTTCATTCAGTCAGTAGCTTCAAACATTTCTGGTATATGAAAAACATGTTTTTCAATGGCAAAAATCAATGAATATTGTAAATGCACAAACAGTAATATCTCCACATTGCACGGTGCAATTCTGAAATTTTTTGCTTTTTCCTGTTAATCCTAGCATGATAAAGAAGATTCAAAGAGAGTGAGATGCCAGCTCCTTTCATTCAGTCAGTAGCTTCAAACATTTCTGGTATATGAAAAACATGTTTTTCAATGGCAAAAATCAATGAATATTGTAAATGCACAAACAGTAATATCTCCACATTGCAAGGTGCAATTCTGAAATTTTTTGCTTTTTCCTGCAAATCCTAGCATGATAAAGAAGATTCAAAGAGTGAGATGCCAGCTCCTTTCATTCAGTCAGTAGCTTCAAACATTTCTGGTATATGAAAAACATGTTTTTCAATGGCAAAAATCAATGAATATTGTAAATGCACAAACAGTAATATCTCCACATTGCAAGGTGCAATTCTGAAATTTTTTGCTTTTTCCTGCTAATCCTAGCATGATAAAGAAGATTCAAAGAGAGTGAGATGCCAGCTCCTTTCATTCAGTCAGTAGCTTCAAACATTTCTGGACGTTTTTCAATGGCAAAAATCAATGAATATTGTAAATGCACAAACAGTAATATCTCCACATTGCAAGGTGCAATTCTGAAATTTTTTGCTTTTTCCTGTTAATCCTAGCATGATAAAGAAGATTCAAAGAGAGTGAGATGCCAGCTCCTTTCATTAAGTCAGTAGCTTCAAACATTTCTGGTATATGAAAAACATGTTTTTCAATGGCAAAAATCAATGAATATTGTAAATGCACAAACAGTAATATCTCCACATTGCAAGGTGCAATTCTGAAATTTTTTGCTTTATCCTGCTAATCCTAGCATGATAAAGAAGATTCAAAGAGAGTGAGATGCCAGCTCCTTTCATTCAGTCAGTAGCTTCAAACATTTCTGGTATATGAAAAACATGTTTTTCAATGGCAAAAATCAATGAATATTGTAAATGCACAAACAGTAATATCTCCACATTGCAAGGTGCAATTCGGAAATTTTTTGCTTTTTCCTGCTAATCCTAGCATGATAAAGAAGATTCAAAGAGAGTGAGATGCCAGCTCCTTTCATTCAGTCAGTAGCTTCAAACATTTCTGGACGTTTTGCAATGGCAAAAATCAATGAATATTGTAAATGCACAAACAGTAATATCTCCACATTGCAAGGTGCAATTCTGAAATTTTTTGCTTTTTCCTGTTAATCCTAGCATGATAAAGAAGATTCAAAGAGAGTGAGATGCCAGCTCCTTTCATTCAGTCAGTAGCTTCAAACATTTCTGGTATATGAAAAACATGTTTTTCAATGGCAAAAATCAATGAATATTGTAAATGCACAAACAGTAATATCTCCACATTGCACGGTGCAATTCTGAAATTTTTAGCTTTTTCCTGTTAATCCTAGCATGATAAAGAAGATTCAAAGAGAGTGAGATGCCAGCTCCTTTCATTCAGTCAGTAGCTTCAAACATTTCTGGACGTTTTTCAATGGCAAAAATCAATGAATATTGTAAATGCACAAACAGTAATATCTCCACATTGCAAGGTGCAATTCTGAAATTTTTTGCTTTTTCCTGTTAATCCTAGCATGATAAAGAAGATTCAAAGAGAGTGAGATGCCAGCTCCTTTCATTCAGTCAGTAGCTTCAAACATTTCTGGACATTTTTCAATGGCAAAAATCAATGAATATTGTAAATGCACAAACAGTAATATCTCCACATTGCAAGGTGCAATTCTGAAATTTTTTGCTTTTTCCTGTTAATCCTAGCATGATAAAGAAGATTCAAAGAGAGTGAGATGCCAGCTCCTTTCATTCAGTCAGTAGCTTCAAACATTTCTGGTATATGAAAAACATGTTTTTCAATTGCAAAAATCAATGAATATTGTAAATGCACAAACAGTAATATCTCCACATTGCAAGGTGCAATTCTGAAATTTTTTGCTTTATCCTGCTAATCCTAGCATGATAAAGAAGATTCAAAGAGAGTGAGATGCCAGCTCCTTTCATTCAGTCAGTAGCTTCAAACATTTCTGGTATATGAAAAACATACTTTTCAATGGCAAAAATCAATGAATATTGTAAATGCACAAACAGTAATATCTCCACATTGCAAGGTGCAATTCGGAAATTTTTTGCTTTTTCCTGCTAATCCTAGCATGATAAAGAAGATTCAAAGAGAGTGAGATGCCAGCTCCTTTCATTCAGTCAGTAGCTTCAAACATTTCTGGACGTTTTTCAATGGCAAAAATCAATGAATATTGTAAATGCACAAACAGTAATATCTCCACATTGCAAGGTGCAATTCTGAAATTTTTTGCTTTTTCCTGTTAATCCTAGCATGATAAAGAAGATTCAAAGAGAGTGAGATGCCAGCTCCTTTCATTCAGTCAGTAGCTTCAAACATTTCTGGTATATGAAAAACATGTTTTTCAATGGCAAAAATCAATGAATATTGTAAATGCACAAACAGTAATATCTCCACATTGCAAGGTGCAATTCTGAAATTTTTTGCTTTTTCCTGTTAATCCTAGCATGATAAAGAAGATTCAAAGAGAGTGAGATGCCAGCTCCTTTCATTCAGTCAGTAGCTTCAAACATTTCTGGTATATGAAAAACATGTTTTTCAATGGCAAAAATCAATGAATATTGTAAATGCACAAACAGTAATATCTCCACATTGCAAGGTGCAATTCTGAAATTTTTTGCTTTTTCCTGCTAATCCTAGCATGATAAAGAAGATTCAAAGAGAGTGAGATGCCAGCTCCTTTCATTCAGTCAGTAGCTTCAAACATTTCTGGTATATGAAAAACATGTTTTTCAATGGCAAAAATCAATGAATATTGTAAATGCACAAACAGTAATATCTCCACATTGCACGGTGCAATTCTGAAATTTTTTGCTTTTTCCTGTTAATCCTAGCATGATAAAGAAGATTCAAAGAGAGTGAGATGCCAGCTCCTTTCATTCAGTCAGTAGCTTCAAACATTTCTGGTATATGAAAAACATGTTTTTCAATGGCAAAAATCAATGAATATTGTAAATGCACAAACAGTAATATCTCCACATTGCAAGGTGCAATTCTGAAATTTTTTGCTTTTTCCTGCAAATCCTAGCATGATAAAGAAGATTCAAAGAGTGAGATGCCAGCTCCTTTCATTCAGTCAGTAGCTTCAAACATTTCTGGTATATGAAAAACATGTTTTTCAATGGCAAAAATCAATGAATATTGTAAATGCACAAACAGTAATATCTCCACATTGCAAGGTGCAATTCTGAAATTTTTTGCTTTTTCCTGCTAATCCTAGCATGATAAAGAAGATTCAAAGAGAGTGAGATGCCAGCTCCTTTCATTCAGTCAGTAGCTTCAAACATTTCTGGATGTTTTTCAATGGCAAAAATCAATGAATATTGTAAATGCACAAACAGTAATATCTCCACATTGCAAGGTGCAATTCTGAAATTTTTTGCTTTTTCCTGTTAATCCTAGCATGATAAAGAAGATTCAAAGAGAGTGAGATGCCAGCTCCTTTCATTCAGTCAGTAGCTTCAAACATTTCTGGTATATGAAAAACATGTTTTTCAATGGCAAAAATCAATGAATATTGTAAATGCACAAACAGTAATATCTCCACATTGCAAGGTGCAATTCTGAAATTTTTTGCTTTATCCTGCTAATCCTAGCATGATAAAGAAGATTCAAAGAGAGTGAGATGCCAGCTCCTTTCATTCAGTCAGTAGCTTCAAACATTTCTGGTATATGAAAAACATGTTTTTCAATGGCAAAAATCAATGAATATTGTAAATGCACAAACAGTAATATCTCCACATTGCAAGGTGCAATTCGGAAATTTTTTGCTTTTTCCTGCTAATCCTAGCATGATAAAGAAGATTCAAAGAGAGTGAGATGCCAGCTCCTTTCATTCAGTCAGTAGCTTCAAACATTTCTGGACGTTTTTCAATGGCAAAAATCAATGAATATTGTAAATGCACAAACAGTAATATCTCCACATTGCAAGGTGCAATTCTGAAATTTTTTGCTTTTTCCTGTTAATCCTAGCATGATAAAGAAGATTCAAAGAGAGTGAGATGCCAGCTCCTTTCATTCAGTCAGTAGCTTCAAACATTTCTGGTATATGAAAAACATGTTTTTCAATGGCAAAAATCAATGAATATTGTAAATGCACAAACAGTAATATCTCCACATTGCAAGGTGCAATTCTGAAATTTTTTGCTTTTTCCTGTTAATCCTAGCATGATAAAGAAGATTCAAAGAGAGTGAGATGCCAGCTCCTTTCATTCAGTCAGTAGCTTCAAACATTTCTGGTATATGAAAAACATGTTTTTCAATGGCAAAAATCAATGAATATTGTAAATGCACAAACAGTAATATCTCCACATTGCAAGGTGCAATTCTGAAATTTTTTGCTTTTTCCTGCTAATCCTAGCATGATAAAGAAGATTCAAAGAGAGTGAGATGCCAGCTCCTTTCATTCAGTCAGTAGCTTCAAACATTTCTGGTATATGAAAAACATGTTTTTCAATGGCAAAAATCAATGAATATTGTAAATGCACAAACAGTAATATCTCCACATTGCACGGTGCAATTCTGAAATTTTTAGCTTTTTCCTGTTAATCCTAGCATGATAAAGAAGATTCAAAGAGAGTGAGATGCCAGCTCCTTTCATTCAGTCAGTAGCTTCAAACATTTCTGGACGTTTTTCAATGGCAAAAATCAATGAATATTGTAAATGCACAAACAGTAATATCTCCACATTGCAAGGTGCAATTCTGAAATTTTTTGCTTTTTCCTGTTAATCCTAGCATGATAAAGAAGATTCAAAGAGAGTGAGATGCCAGCTCCTTTCATTCAGTCAGTAGCTTCAAACATTTCTGGTATATGAAAAACATGTTTTTCAATGGCAAAAATCAATGAATATTGTAAATGCACAAACAGTAATATCTCCACATTGCAAGGTGCAATTCTGAAATTTTTTGCTTTTTCCTGTTAATCCTAGCATGATAAAGAAGATTCAAAGAGAGTTAGATGCCAGCTCCTTTCATTCAGTCAGTAGCTTCAAACATTTCTGGTATATGAAAAACATGTTTTTCAATGGCAAAAATCAATGAATATTGTAAATGCACAAACAGTAATATCTCCACATTGCAAGGTGCAATTCTGAAATTTTTTGCTTTTTCCTGCTAATCCTAGCATGATAAAGAAGATTCAAAGAGAGTGAGATGCCAGCTCCTTTCATTCAGTCAGTAGCTTCAAACATTTCTGGACGTTTTTCAATGGCAAAAATCAATGAATATTGTAAATGCACAAGCAGTAATATCTCCACATTGCAAGGTGCAATTCTGAAATTTTTTGCTTTTTCCTGTTAATCCTAGCATGATAAAGAAGATTCAAAGAGAGTGAGATGCCAGCTCCTTTCATTCAGTCAGTAGCTTCAAACATTTCTGGTATATGAAAAACGTTTTTCAATGGCAAAAATCAATGAATATTGTAAATGCACAAACAGGAATATCTCCACATTGCAAGGTGCAATTCTGAAATTTTTTGCTTTTTCCTGCTAATCCTAGCATGATAAAGAAGATTCAAAGAGAGTGAGATGCCAGCTCCTTTCATTCAGTCAGTAGCTTCAAACATTTCTGGTATATGAAAAACATGTTTTTCAATGGCAAAAATCAATGAATATTGTAAATGCACAAACAGTAATATCTCCACATTGCAAGGTGCAATTCAGAAATTTTTTGCTTTTTCCTGCTAATCCTAGCATGATAAAGAAGATTCAAAGAGAGTGAGATGCCAGCTCCTTTCATTCAGTCAGTAGCTTCAAACATTTCTGGACGTTTTTCAATGGCAAAAATCAATGAATATTGTAAACGCACAAACAGTAATATCTCCACATTGCAAGGTGCAATTCTGAAATTTTTTTGCTTTTTCCTGTTAATCCTAGCATGATAAAGAAGATTCAAAGAGAGTGAGATGCCAGCTCCTTTCATTCAGTCAGTAGCTTCAAACATTTCTGGTATATGAAAAACATGTTTTTCAATGGCAAAAATCAATGAAAATTGTAAATGCACAAACAGTAATATCTCCACATTGCAAGGTGCAATTCGGAAATTTTTTGCTTTTTCCTGCTAATCCTAGCATGATAAAGAAGATTCAAAGAGAGTGAGATGCCAGCTCCTTTCATTCAGTCAGTAGCTTCAAACATTTCTGGACGTTTTTCAATGGCAAAAATCAATGAATATTGTAAATGCACAAACAGTAATATCTCCACATTGCAAGGTGCAATTCTGATATTTTTTGCTTTTTCCTGTTAATCCTAGCATGATAAAGAAGATTCAAAGAGAGTGAGATGCCAGCTCCTTTCATTCAGTCAGTAGCTTCAAACATTTCTGGTATATGAAAAACATGTTTTTCAATGGCAAAAATCAATGAATATTGTAAATGCACAAACAGTAATATCTCCACATTGCAAGGTGCAATTCTGAAATTTTTTGCTTTTTCCTGTTAATCCTAGCATGATAAAGAAGATTCAAAGAGAGTGAGATGCCAGCTCCTTTCCTTCAGTCAGTAGCTTCAAACATTTCTGGTATATGAAAAACATGTTTTTCAATGGCAAAAATCAATGAATATTGTAAATGCACAAACAGTAATATCTCCACATTGCAAGGTGCAATTCTGAAATTTTTTGCTTTTTCCTGCTAATCCTAGCATGATAAAGAAGATTCAAAGAGAGTGAGATGCCAGCTCCTTTCATTCAGTCAGTAGCTTCAAACATTTCTGGTATATGAAAAACATGTTTTTCAATGGCAAAAATCAATGAATATTGTAAATGCACAAACAGTAATATCTCCACATTGCACGGTGCAATTCTGAAATTTTTAGCTTTTTCCTGTTAATCCTAGCATGATAAAGAAGATTCGAAGAGAGTGAGATGCCAGCTCCTTTCATTCAGTCAGTAGCTTCAAACATTTCTGGACGTTTTTCAATGGCAAAAATCAATGAATATTGTAAATGCACAAACAGTAATATCTCCACATTGCAAGGTGCAATTCTGAAATTTTTTGCTTTTTCCTGTTAATCCTAGCATGATAAAGAAGATTCAAAGAGAGTGAGATGCCAGCTCCTTTCATTCAGTCAGTAGCTTCAAACATTTCTGGACATTTTTCAATGGCAAAAATCAATGAATATTGTAAATGCACAAACAGTAATATCTCCACATTGCAAGGTGCAATTCTGAAATTTTTTGCTTTTTCCTGTTAATCCTAGCATGATAAAGAAGATTCAAAGAGAGTGAGATGCCAGCTCCTTTCATTCAGTCAGTAGCTTCAAACATTTCTGGTATATGAAAAACATGTTTTTCAATGGCAAAAATCAATGAATATTGTAAATGCACAAACAGTAATATCTCCACATTGCAAGGTGCAATTCTGAAATTTTTTGCTTTATCCTGCTAATCCTAGCATGATAAAGAAGATTCAAAGAGAGTGAGATGCCAGCTCCTTTCATTCAGTCAGTAGCTTCAAACATTTCTGGTATATGAAAAACATATTTTTCAATGGCAAAAATCAATGAATATTGTAAATGCACAAACAGTAATATCTCCACATTGCAAGGTGCAATTCTGAAATTTTTTGCTTTTTCCTGCTAATCCTAGCATGATAAAGAAGATTCAAAGAGAGTGAGATGCCAGCTCCTTTCATTCAGTCAGTAGCTTCAAACATTTCTGGACGTTTTTCAATGGCAAAAATCAATGAATATTGTAAATGCACAAACAGTAATATCTCCACATTGCAAGGTGCAATTCTGAAATTTTTTGCTTTTTCCTGTTAATCCTAGCATGATAAAGAAGATTCAAAGAGAGTGAGATGCCAGCTCCTTTCATTCAGTCAGTAGCTTCAAACATTTCTGGTATATGAAAAACATGTTTTTCAATGGCAAAAATCAATGAATATTGTAAATGCACAAACAGTAATATCTCCACATTGCAAGGTGCAATTCTGAAATTTTTTGCTTTATCCTGCTAATCCTAGCATGATAAAGAAGATTCAAAGAGAGTGAGATGCCAGCTCCTTTCATTCAGTCAGTAGCTTCAAACATTTCTGGTATATGAAAAACATGTTTTTCAATGGCAAAAATCAATGAATATTGTAAATGCACAAACAGTAATATCTCCACATTGCAAGGTGCAATTCTGAAATTTTTTGCTTTATCCTGCTAATCCTAGCATGATAAAGAAGATTCAAAGAGAGTGAGATGCCAGCTCCTTTCATTCAGTCAGTAGCTTCAAACATTTCTGGTATATGAAAAACATGTTTTTCAATGGCAAAAATCAATGAATATTGTAAATGCACAAACAGTAATATCTCCACATTGCAAGGTGCAATTCTGAAATTTTTTGCTTTTTCCTGTTAATCCTAGCATGATAAAGAAGATTCAAAGAGAGTGAGATGCCAGCTCCTTTCATTCAGTCAGTAGCTTCAAACATTTCTGGACATTTTTCAATGGCAAAAATCAATGAATATTGTAAATGCACAAACAGTAATATCTCCACATTGCAAGGTGCAATTCTGAAATTTTTTGCTTTTTCCTGTTAATCCTAGCATGATAAAGAAGATTCAAAGAGAGTGAGATGCCAGCTCCTTTCATTCAGTCAGTAGCTTCAAACATTTCTGGTATATGAAAAACATGTTTTTCAATGGCAAAAATCAATGAATATTGTAAATGCACAAACAGTAATATCTCCACATTGCAAGGTGCAATTCTGAAATTTTTTGCTTTATCCTGCTAATCCTAGCATGATAAAGAAGATTCAAAGAGAGTGAGATGCCAGCTCCTTTCATTCAGTCAGTAGCTTCAAACATTTCTGGTATATGAAAAACATATTTTTCAATGGCAAAAATCAATGAATATTGTAAATGCACAAACAGTAATATCTCCACATTGCAAGGTGCAATTCTGAAATTTTTTGCTTTTTCCTGCTAATCCTAGCATGATAAAGAAGATTCAAAGAGAGTGAGATGCCAGCTCCTTTCATTCAGTCAGTAGCTTCAAACATTTCTGGACGTTTTTCAATGGCAAAAATCAATGAATATTGTAAATGCACAAACAGTAATATCTCCACATTGCAAGGTGCAATTCTGAAATTTTTTGCTTTTTCCTGTTAATCCTAGCATGATAAAGAAGATTCAAAGAGAGTGAGATGCCAGCTCCTTTCATTCAGTCAGTAGCTTCAAACATTTCTGGTATATGAAAAACATGTTTTTCAATGGCAAAAATCAATGAATATTGTAAATGCACAAACAGTAATATCTCCACATTGCAAGGTGCAATTCTGAAATTTTTTGCTTTTTCCTGCTAATCCTAGCATGATAAAGAAGATTCAAAGAGAGTGAGATGCCAGCTCCTTTCATTCAGTCAGTAGCTTCAAACATTTCTGGACGTTTTTCAATGGCAAAAATCAATGAATATTGTAAATGCACAAACAGTAATATCTCCACATTGCAAGGTGCAATTCTGAAATTTTTTGCTTTTTCCTGTTAATAATAGCATGATAAAGAAGATTCAAAGAGAGTGAGATGCCAGCTCCTTTCATTCAGTCAGTAGCTCCAAACATTTCTGGACGTTTTTCAATGGCAAAAATCAATGAATATTGTAAATGCACAAACAGTAATATCTCCACATTGCAAGGTGCAATTCTGAAATTTTTTGCTTTTTCCTGTTAATCCTAGCATGATAAAGAAGATTCAAAGAGAGTGAGATGCCAGCTCCTTTCATTCAGTCAGTAGCTTCAAACATTTCTGGTATATGAAAAACATGTTTTTCAATGGCAAAAATCAATGAATATTGTAAATGCACAAACAGTAATATCTCCACATTGCAAGGTGCAATTCTGAAATTTTTTGCTTTATCCTGCTAATCCTAGCATGATAAAGAAGATTCAAAGAGAGTGAGATGCCAGCTCCTTTCATTCAGTCAGTAGCTTCAAACATTTCTGGTATATGAAAAACATATTTTTCAATGGCAAAAATCAATGAATATTGTAAATGCACAAACAGTAATATCTCCACATTGCAAGGTGCAATTCGGAAATTTTTTGCTTTTTCCTGCTAATCCTAGCATGATAAAGAAGATTCAAAGAGAGTGAGATGCCAGCTCCTTTCATTCAGTCAGTAGCTTCAAACATTTCTGGACGTTTTTCAATGGCAAAAATCAATGAATATTGTAAATGCACAAACAGTAATATCTCCACATTGCAAGGTGCAATTCTGAAATTTTTTGCTTTTTCCTGTTAATCCTAGCATGATAAAGAAGATTCAAAGAGAGTGAGATGCCAGCTCCTTTCATTCAGTCAGTAGCTTCAAACATTTCTGGTATATGAAAAACATGTTTTTCAATGGCAAAAATCAATGAATATTGTAAATGCACAAACAGTAATATCTCCACATTGCAAGGTGCAATTCTGAAATTTTTTGCTTTTTCCTGTTAATCCTAGCATGATAAAGAAGATTCAAAGAGAGTGAGATGCCAGCTCCTTTCATTCAGTCAGTAGCTTCAAACATTTCTGGTATATGAAAAACATGTTTTTCAATGGCAAAAATCAATGAATATTGTAAATGCACAAACAGTAATATCTCCACATTGCAAGGTGCAATTCTGAAATTTTTTGCTTTTTCCTGCTAATCCTAGCATGATAAAGAAGATTCAAAGAGAGTGAGATGCCAGCTCCTTTCATTCAGTCAGTAGCTTCAAACATTTCTGGTATATGAAAAACATGTTTTTCAATGGCAAAAATCAATGAATATTGTAAATGCACAAACAGTAATATCTCCACATTGCACGGTGCAATTCTGAAATTTTTTGCTTTTTCCTGTTAATCCTAGCATGATAAAGAAGATTCAAAGAGAGTGAGATGCCAGCTCCTTTCATTCAGTCAGTAGCTTCAAACATTTCTGGTATATGAAAAACATGTTTTTCAATGGCAAAAATCAATGAATATTGTAAATGCACAAACAGTTATATCTCCACATTGCAAGGTGCAATTCTGAAATTTTTTGCTTTTTCCTGCAAATCCTAGCATGATAAAGAAGATTCAAAGAGTGAGATGCCAGCTCCTTTCATTCAGTCAGTAGCTTCAAACATTTCTGGTATATGAAAAACATGTTTTTCAATGGCAAAAATCAATGAATATTGTAAATGCACAAACAGTAATATCTCCACATTGCAAGGTGCAATTCTGAAATTTTTTGCTTTTTCCTGCTAATCCTAGCATGATAAAGAAGATTCAAAGAGAGTGAGATGCCAGCTCCTTTCATTCAGTCAGTAGCTTCAAACATTTCTGGACGTTTTTCAATGGCAAAAATCAATGAATATTGTAAATGCACAAACAGTAATATCTCCACATTGCAAGGTGCAATTCTGAAATTTTTTGCTTTTTCCTGTTAATCCTAGCATGATAAAGAAGATTCAAAGAGAGTGAGATGCCAGCTCCTTTCATTCAGTCAGTAGCTTCAAACATTTCTGGTATATGAAAAACATGTTTTTCAATGGCAAAAATCAATGAATATTGTAAATGCACAAACAGTAATATCTCCACATTGCAAGGTGCAATTCTGAAATTTTTTGCTTTATCCTGCTAATCCTAGCATGATAAAGAAGATTCAAAGAGAGTGAGATGCCAGCTCCTTTCATTCAGTCAGTAGCTTCAAACATTTCTGGTATATGAAAAACATGTTTTTCAATGTCAAAAATCAATGAATATTGTAAATGCACAAACAGTAATATCTCCACATTGCAAGGTGCAATTCTGAAATTTTTTGCTTTTTCCTGCTAATCCTAGCATGATAAAGAAGATTCAAAGAGAGTGAGATGCCAGCTCCTTTCATTCAGTCAGTAGCTTCAAACATTTCTGGACGTTTTTCAATGGCAAAAATCAATGAATATTGTAAATGCACAAACAGTAATATCTCCACATTGCAAGGTGCAATTCTGAAATTTTTTGCTTTTTCCTGTTAATCCTAGCATGATAAAGAAGATTCAAAGAGAGTGAGATGCCAGCTCCTTTCATTCAGTCAGTAGCTTCAAACATTTCTGGTATATGAAAAACATGTTTTTCAATGGCAAAAATCAATGAATATTGTAAATGCACAAACAGTAATATCTCCACATTGCAAGGTGCAATTCTGAAATTTTTTGCTTTATCCTGCTAATCCTAGCATGATAAAGAAGATTCAAAGAGAGTGAGATGCCAGCTCCTTTCATTCAGTCAGTAGCTTCAAACATTTCTGGTATATGAAAAACATATTTTTCAATGGCAAAAATCAATGAATATTGTAAATGCACAAACAGTAATATCTCCACATTGCAAGGTGCAATTCGGAAATTTTTTGCTTTTTCCTGCTAATCCTAGCATGATAAAGAAGATTCAAAGAGAGTGAGATGCCAGCTCCTTTCATTCAGTCAGTAGCTTCAAACATTTCTGGACGTTTTTCAATGGCAAAAATCAATGAATATTGTAAATGCACAAACAGTAATATCTCCACATTGCAAGGTGCAATTCTGAAATTTTTTGCTTTTTCCTGTTAATCCTAGCATGATAAAGAAGATTCAAAGAGAGTGAGATGCCAGCTCCTTTCATTCAGTCAGTAGCTTCAAACATTTCTGGTATATGAAAAACATGTTTTTCAATGGCAAAAATCAATGAATATTGTAAATGCACAAACAGTAATATCTCCACATTGCAAGGTGCAATTCTGAAATTTTTTGCTTTTTCCTGTTAATCCTAGCATGATAAAGAAGATTCAAAGAGAGTGAGATGCCAGCTCCTTTCATTCAGTCAGTAGCTTCAAACATTTCTGGTATATGAAAAACATGTTTTTCAATGGCAAAAATCAATGAATATTGTAAATGCACAAACAGTAATATCTCCACATTGCAAGGTGCAATTCTGAAATTTTTTGCTTTTTCCTGCTAATCCTAGCATGATAAAGAAGATTCAAAGAGAGTGAGATGCCAGCTCCTTTCATTCAGTCAGTAGCTTCAAACATTTCTGGTATATGAAAAACATGTTTTTCAATGGCAAAAATCAATGAATATTGTAAATGCACAAACAGTAATATCTCCACATTGCACGGTGCAATTCTGAAATTTTTTGCTTTTTCCTGTTAATCCTAGCATGATAAAGAAGATTCAAAGAGAGTGAGATGCCAGCTCCTTTCATTCAGTCAGTAGCTTCAAACATTTCTGGTATATGAAAAACATGTTTTTCAATGGCAAAAATCAATGAATATTGTAAATGCACAAACAGTAATATCTCCACATTGCAAGGTGCAATTCTGAAATTTTTTGCTTTTTCCTGCAAATCCTAGCATGATAAAGAAGATTCAAAGAGTGAGATGCCAGCTCCTTTCATTCAGTCAGTAGCTTCAAACATTTCTGGTATATGAAAAACATGTTTTTCAATGGCAAAAATCAATGAATATTGTAAATGCACAAACAGTAATATCTCCACATTGCAAGGTGCAATTCTGAAATTTTTTGCTTTTTCCTGCTAATCCTAGCATGATAAAGAAGATTCAAAGAGAGTGAGATGCCAGCTCCTTTCATTCAGTCAGTAGCTTCAAACATTTCTGGACGTTTTTCAATGGCAAAAATCAATGAATATTGTAAATGCACAAACAGTAATATCTCCACATTGCAAGGTGCAATTCTGAAATTTTTTGCTTTTTCCTGTTAATCCTAGCATGATAAAGAAGATTCAAAGAGAGTGAGATGCCAGCTCCTTTCATTCAGTCAGTAGCTTCAAACATTTCTGGTATATGAAAAACATGTTTTTCAATGGCAAAAATCAATGAATATTGTAAATGCACAAACAGTAATATCTCCACATTGCAAGGTGCAATTCTGAAATTTTTTGCTTTATCCTGCTAATCCTAGCATGATAAAGAAGATTCAAAGAGAGTGAGATGCCAGCTCCTTTCATTCAGTCAGTAGCTTCAAACATTTCTGGTATATGAAAAACATGTTTTTCAATGGCAAAAATCAATGAATATTGTAAATGCACAAACAGTAATATCTCCACATTGCAAGGTGCAATTCGGAAATTTTTTGCTTTTTCCTGCTAATCCTAGCATGGTAAAGAAGATTCAAAGAGAGTGAGATGCCAGCTCCTTTCATTCAGTCAGTAGCTTCAAACATTTCTGGATGTTTTTCAATGGCAAAAATCAATGAATATTGTAAATGCACAAACAGTAATATCTCCACATTGCAAGGTGCAATTCTGAAATTTTTTGCTTTTTCCTGTTAATCCTAGCATGATAAAGAAGATTCAAAGAGAGTGAGATGCCAGCTCCTTTCATTCAGTCAGTAGCTTCAAACATTTCTGGTATATGAAAAACATGTTTTTCAATGGCAAAAATCAATGAATATTGTAAATGCACAAACAGTAATATCTCCACATTGCAAGGTGCAATTCTGAAATTTTTTGATTTTTCCTGTTAATCCTAGCATGATAAAGAAGATTCAAAGAGAGTGAGATGCCAGCTCCTTTCATTCAGTCAGTAGCTTCAAACATTTCTGGTATATGAAAAACATGTTTTTCAATGGCAAAAATCAATGAATATTGTAAATGCACAAACAGTAATATCTCCACATTGCAAGGTGCAATTCTGAAATTTTTTGCTTTTTCCTGCTAATCCTAGCATGATAAAGAAGATTCAAAGAGAGTGAGATGCCAGCTCCTTTCATTCAGTCAGTAGCTTCAAACATTTCTGGTATATGAAAAACATGTTTTTCAATGGCAAAAATCAATGAATATTGTAAATGCACAAACAGTAATATCTCCACATTGCACGGTGCAATTCTGAAATTTTTAGCTTTTTCCTGTTAATCCTAGCATGATAAAGAAGATTCAAAGAGAGTGAGATGCCAGCTCCTTTCATTCAGTCAGTAGCTTCAAACATTTCTGGACGTTTTTCAATGGCAAAAATCAATGAATATTGTAAATGCACAAACAGTAATATCTCCACATTGCAAGGTGCAATTCTGAAATTTTTTGCTTTTTCCTGTTAATCCTAGCATGATAAAGAAGATTCAAAGAGAGTGAGATGCCAGCTCCTTTCATTCAGTCAGTAGCTTCAAACATTTCTGGTATATGAAAAACATGTTTTTCAATGGCAAAAATCAATGAATATTGTAAATGCACAAACAGTAATATCTCCACATTGCAAGGTGCAATTCTGAAATTTTTTGCTTTTTCCTGTTAATCCTAGCATGATAAAGAAGATTCAAAGAGAGTGAGATGCCAGCTCCTTTCATTCAGTCAGTAGCTTCAAACATTTCTGGTATATGAAAAACATGTTTTTCAATGGCAAAAATCAATGAATATTGTAAATGCACAAACAGTAATATCTCCACATTGCAAGGTGCAATTCTGAAATTTTTTGCTTTTTCCTGCTAATCCTAGCATGATAAAGAAGATTCAAAGAGAGTGAGATGCCAGCTCCTTTCATTCAGTCAGTAGCTTCAAACATTTCTGGTATATGAAAAACATGTTTTTCAATGGCAAAAATCAATGAATATTGTAAATGCACAAGCAGTAATATCTCCACATTGCAAGGTGCAATTCTGAAATTTTTTGCTTTTTCCTGTTAATCCTAGCATGATAAAGAAGATTCAAAGAGAGTGAGATGCCAGCTCCTTTCATTCAGTCAGTAGCTTCAAACATTTCTGGTATATGAAAAACGTTTTTCAATGGCAAAAATCAATGAATATTGTAAATGCACAAACAGGAATATCTCCACATTGCAAGGTGCAATTCTGAAATTTTTTGCTTTTTCCTGCTAATCCTAGCATGATAAAGAAGATTCAAAGAGAGTGAGATGCCAGCTCCTTTCATTCAGTCAGTAGCTTCAAACATTTCTGGTATATGAAAAACATGTTTTTCAATGGCAAAAATCAATGAATATTGTAAATACACAAACAAACATATCTCCACATTGCAAGGTGCAATTCAGAAATTTTTTGCTTTTTCCTGCTAATCCTAGCATGATAAAGAAGATTCAAAGAGAGTGAGATGCCAGCTCCTTTCATTCAGTCAGTAGCTTCAAACATTTCTGGACGTTTTTCAATGGCAAAAATCAATGAATATTGTAAACGCACAGACAGTAATATCTCCACATTGCAAGGTGCAATTCTGAAATTTTTTGCTTTTTCCTGTTAATCCTAGCATGATAAAGAAGATTCAAAGAGAGTGAGATGCCAGCTCCTTTCATTCAGTCAGTAGCTTCAAACATTTCTGGTATATGAAAAACATGTTTTTCAATGGCAAAAATCAATGAATATTGTAAATGCACAAACAGTAATATCTCCACATTGCAAGGTGCAATTCTGAAATTTTTTGCTTTTTCCTGTTAATCCTAGCATGATAAAGAAGATTCAAAGAGAGTGAGATGCCAGCTCCTTTCATTCAGTCAGTAGCTTCAAACATTTCTGGTATATGAAAAACATGTTTTTCAATGGCAAAAATCAATGAATATTGTAAATGCACAAACAGTAATATCTCCACATTGCAAGGTGCAATTCTGAAATTTTTTGCTTTTTCCTGCTAATCCTAGCATGATAAAGAAGATTCAAAGAGAGTGAGATGCCAGCTCCTTTCATTCAGTCAGTAGCTTCAAACATTTCTGGACGTTTTTCAATGGCAAAAATCAATGAATATTGTAAATGCACAAACAGTAATATCTCCACATTGCAAGGTGCAATTCTGAAATTTTTTGCTTTTTCCTGTTAATCCTAGCATGATAAAGAAGATTCAAAGAGAGTGAGATGCCAGCTCCTTTCATTCAGTCAGTAGCTTCAAACATTTCTGGTATATGAAAAACATGTTTTTCAATGGCAAAAATCAATGAATATTGTAAATGCACAAACAGTAATATCTCCACATTGCAAGGTGCAATTCTGAAATTTTTTGCTTTTTCCTGCTAATCCTAGCATGATAAAGAAGATTCAAAGAGAGTGAGATGCCAGCTCCTTTCATTCAGTCAGTAGCTTCAAACATTTCTGGTATATGAAAAACATGTTTTTCAATGGCAAAAATCAATGAATATTGTAAATGCACAAACAGTAATATCTCCACATTGCAAGGTGCAATTCTGAAATTTTTTGCTTTTTCCTGCTAATCCTAGCATGATAAAGAAGATTCAAAGAGAGTGAGATGCCAGCTCCTTTCATTCAGTCAGTAGCTTCAAACATTTCTGGACGTTTTTCAATGGCAAAAATCAATGAATATTGTAAATGCACAAACAGTAATATCTCCACATTGCAAGGTGCAATTCTGAAATTTTTTGCTTTTTCCTGTTAATCCTAGCATGATAAAGAAGATTCAAAGAGAGTGAGATGCCAGCTCCTTTCATTCAGTCAGTAGCTTCAAACATTTCTGGTATATGAAAAACATGTTTTTCAATGGCAAAAATCAATGAATATTGTAAATGCACAAACAGTAATATCTCCACATTGCAAGGTGCAATTCGGAAATTTTTTGCTTTTTCCTGCTAATCCTAGCATGATAAAGAAGATTCAAAGAGAGTGAGATGCCAGCTCCTTTCATTCAGTCAGTAGCTTCAAACATTTCTGGACGTTTTTCAATGGCAAAAATCAATGAATATTGTAAATGCACAAACAGTAATATCTCCACATTGCAAGGTGCAATTCTGAAATTTTTTGCTTTTTCCTGTTAATCCTAGCATGATAAAGAAGATTCAAAGAGAGTGAGATGCCAGCTCCTTTCATTCAGTCAGTAGCTTCAAACATTTCTGGTATATGAAAAACATGTTTTTCAATGGCAAAAATCAATGAATATTGTAAATGCACAAACAGTAATATCTCCACATTGCAAGGTGCAATTCTGAAATTTTTTGCTTTTTCCTGTTAATCCTAGCATGATAAAGAAGATTCAAAGAGAGTGAGATGCCAGCTCCTTTCATTCAGTCAGTAGCTTCAAACATTTCTGGTATATGAAAAACATGTTTTTCAATGGCAAAAATCAATGAATATTGTAAATGCACAAACAGTAATATCTCCACATTGCAAGGTGCAATTCTGAAATTTTTTGCTTTTTCCTGCTAATCCTAGCATGATAAAGAAGATTCAAAGAGAGTGAGATGCCAGCTCCTTTCATTCAGTCAGTAGATTCAAACATTTCTGGTATATGAAAAACATGTTTTTCAATGGCAAAAATCAATGAATATTGTAAATGCACAAACAGTAATATCTCCACATTGCACGGTGCAATTCTGAAATTTTTAGCTTTTTCCTGTTAATCCTAGCATGATAAAGAAGATTCAAAGAGAGTGAGATGCCAGCTCCTTTCATTCAGTCAGTAGCTTCAAACATTTCTGGACGTTTTTCAATGGCAAAAATCAATGAATATTGTAAATGCACAAACAGTAATATCTCCACATTGCAAGGTGCAATTCTGAAATTTTTTGCTTTTTCCTGTTAATCCTAGCATGATAAAGAAGATTCAAAGAGAGTGAGATGCCAGCTCCTTTCATTCAGTCAGTAGCTTCAAACATTTCTGGTATATGAAAAACATGTTTTTCAATGGCAAAAATCAATGAATATTGTAAATGCACAAACAGTAATATCTCCACATTGCAAGGTGCAATTCTGAAATTTTTTGCTTTTTCCTGTTAATCCTAGCATGATAAAGAAGATTCAAAGAGAGTGAGATGCCAGCTCCTTTCATTCAGTCAGTAGCTTCAAACATTTCTGGTATATGAAAAACATGTTTTTCAATGGCAAAAATCAATGAATATTGTAAATGCACAAACAGTAATATCTCCACATTGCAAGGTGCAATTCTGAAATTTTTTGCTTTTTCCTGCTAATCCTAGCATGATAAAGAAGATTCAAAGAGAGTGAGATGCCAGCTCCTTTCATTCAGTCAGTAGCTTCAAACATTTCTGGACGTTTTTCAATGGCAAAAATCAATGAATATTGTAAATGCACAAGCAGTAATATCTCCACATTGCAAGGTGCAATTCTGAAATTTTTTGCTTTTTCCTGTTAATCCTAGCATGATAAAGAAGATTCAAAGAGAGTGAGATGCCAGCTCCTTTCATTCAGTCAGTAGCTTCAAACATTTCTGGTATATGAAAAACATGTTTTTCAATGGCAAAAATCAATGAATATTGTAAATGCACAAACAGTAATATCTCCACATTGCAAGGTGCAATTCTGAATTTTTTTGCTTTTTCCTGTTAATCCTAGCATGATAAAGAAGATTCAAAGAGAGTGAGATGCCAGCTCCTTTCATTCAGTCAGTAGCTTCAAACATTTCTGGTATATGAAAAACATGTTTTTCAATGGCAAAAATCAATGAATATTGTAAATGCACAAACAGTAATATCTCCACATTGCAAGGTGCAATTCTGAAATTTTTTGCTTTTTCCTGCTAATCCTAGCATGATAAAGAAGATTCAAAGAGAGTGAGATGCCAGCTCCTTTCATTCAGTCAGTAGCTTCAAACATTTCTGGTATATGAAAAACATGTTTTTCAATGGCAAAAATCAATGAATATTGTAAATGCACAAACAGTAATATCTCCACATTGCACGGTGCAATTCTGAAATTTTTAGCTTTTTCCTGTTAATCCTAGCATGATAAAGAAGATTCAAAGAGAGTGAGATGCCAGCTCCTTTCATTCAGTCAGTAGCTTCAAACATTTCTGGACGTTTTTCAATGGCAAAAATCAATGAATATTGTAAATGCACAAACAGTAATATCTCCACATTGCAAGGTGCAATTCTGAAATTTTTTGCTTTTTCCTGTTAATCCTAGCATGATAAAGAAGATTCAAAGAGAGTGAGATGCCAGCTCCTTTCATTCAGTCAGTAGCTTCAAACATTTCTGGTATACGAAAAACATGTTTTTCAATGGCAAAAATCAATGAATATTGTAAATGCACAAACAGTAATATCTCCACATTGCAAGGTGCAATTCTGAAATTTTTTGCTTTTTCCTGTTAATCCTAGCATGATAAAGAAGATTCAAAGAGAGTGAGATGCCAGCTCCTTTCATTCAGTCAGTAGCTTCAAACATTTCTGGTATATGAAATACATGTTTTTCAATGGCAAAAATCAATGAATATTGTAAATGCACAAACAGTAATATCTCCACATTGCAAGGTGCAATTCTGAAATTTTTTGCTTTTTCCTGCTAATCCTAGCATGATAAAGAAGATTCAAAGAGAGTGAGATGCCAGCTCCTTTCATTCAGTCAGTAGCTTCAAACATTTCTGGACGTTTTTCAATGGCAAAAATCAATGAATATTGTAAATGCACAAGCAGTAATATCTCCACATTGCAAGGTGCAATTCTGAAATTTTTTGCTTTTTCCTGTTAATCCTAGCATGATAAAGAAGATTCAAAGAGAGTGAGATGCCAGCTCCTTTCATTCAGTCAGTAGCTTCAACCATTTCTGGTATATGAAAAACGTTTTTCAATGGCAAAAATCAATGAATATTGTAAATGCACAAACAGGAATATCTCCACATTGCAAGGTGCAATTCTGAAATTTTTTGCTTTTTCCTGCTAATCCTAGCATGATAAAGAAGATTCAAAGAGAGTGAGATGCCAGCTCCTTTCATTCAGTCAGTAGCTTCAAACATTTCTGGTATATGAAAAACATGTTTTTCAATGGCAAAAATCAATGAATATTGTAAATGCACAAACAGTAATATCTCCACATTGCAAGGTGCAATTCAGAAATTTTTTGCTTTTTCCTGCTAATCCTAGCATGATAAAGAAGATTCAAAGAGAGTGAGATGCCAGCTCCTTTCATTCAGTCAGTAGCTTCAAACATTTCTGGACGTTTTTCAATGGCAAAAATCAATGAATATTGTAAATGCACAAACAGTAATATCTCCACATTGCAAGGTGCAATTCTGAAATTTTTTGCTTTTTCCTGTTAATCCTAGCATGATAAAGAAGATTCAAAGAGAGTGAGATGCCAGCTCCTTTCATTCAGTCAGTAGCTTCAAACATTTCTGGTATATGAAAAACATGTTTTTCAATGGCAAAAATCAATGAATATTGTAAATGCACAAACAGTAATATCTCCACATTGCAAGGTGCAATTCTGAAATTTTTTGCTTTTTCCTGCTAATCCTAGCATGATAAAGAAGATTCAAAGACAGTGAGATGCCAGCTCCTTTCATTCAGTCAGTAGCTTCAAACATTTCTGGACGTTTTTCAATGGCAAAAATCAATGAATATTGTAAATGCACAAACAGTAATATCTCCACATTGCAAGGTGCAATTCTGAAATTTTTTGCTTTTTCCTGTTAATCCTAGCATGATAAAGAAGATTCAAAGAGAGTGAGATGCCAGCTCCTTTCATTCAGTCAGTAGCTTCAAACATTTCTGGTATATGAAAAACGTTTTTCAATGGCAAAAATCAATGAATATTGTAAATGCACAAACAGTAATATCTCCACATTGCAAGGTGCAATTCTGAAATTTTTTGCTTTTTCCTGCTAATCCTAGCATGATAAAGAAGATTCAAAGAGAGTGAGATGCCAGCTCCTTTCATTCAGTCAGTAGCTTCAAACATTTCTGGTATATGAAAAACGTTTTTCAATGGCAAAAATCAATGAATATTGTAAATGCACAAACAGTAATATCTCCACATTGCAAGGTGCAATTCTGAAATTTTTTGCTTTTTCCTGCTAATCCTAGCATGATAAAGAAGATTCAAAGAGAGTGAGATGCCAGCTCCTTTCATTCAGTCAGTAGCTTCAAACATTTCTGGACGTTTTTCAATGGCAAAAATCAATGAATATTGTAAATGCACAAGCAGTAATATCTCCACATTGCAAGGTGCAATTCTGAAATTTTTAGCTTTTTCCTGTTAATCCTAGCATGATAAAGAAGATTCAAAGAGAGTGAGATGCCAGCTCCTTTCATTCAGTCAGTAGCTTCAAACATTTCTGGTATATGAAAAACGTTTTTCAATGGCAAAAATCAATGAATATTGTAAATGCACAAACATTAATATCTCCACATTGCAAGGTGCAATTCTGAAATTTTTTGCTTTTTCCTGCTAATCCTAGCATGATAAAGAAGATTCAAAGACAGTGAGATGCCAGCTCCTTTCATTCAGTCAGTAGCTTCAAACATTTCTGGACGTTTTTCAATGGCAAAAATCAATGAATATTGTAAATGCACAAACAGTAATATCTCCACATTGCAAGGTGCAATTCTGAAATTTTTTGCTTTTTCCTGTTAATCCTAGCATGATAAAGAAGATTCCAAGAGAGTGAGATGCCAGCTCCTTTCATTCAGTCAGTAGCTTCAAACATTTCTGGTATATGAAAAACATGTTTTTCAATGGCAAAAATCAATGAATATTGTAAATGCACAAACAGTAATATCTCCACATTGCAAGGTGCAATTCTGAAATTTTTTGCTTTTTCCTGTTAATCCTAGCATGATAAAGAAGATTCAAAGAGAGTGAGATGCCAGCTCCTTTCATTCAGTCAGTAGCTTCAAACATTTCTGGTATATGAAAAACATGTTTTTCAATGGCAAAAATCAATGAATATTGTAAATGCACAAACAGTTATATCTCCACATTGCAAGGTGCAATTCTGAAATTTTTTGCTTTTTCCTGCTAATCCTAGCATGATAAAGAAGATTCAAAGACAGTGAGATGCCAGCTCCTTTCATTCAGTCAGTAGCTTCAAACATTTCTGGACGTTTTTCAATGGCAAAAATCAATGAATATTGTAAATGCACAAACAGTAATATCTCCACATTGCAAGGTGCAATTCTGAAATTTTTTGCTTTTTCCTGTTAATCCTAGCATGATAAAGAAGATTCAAAGAGAGTGAGATGCCAGCTCCTTTCATTCAGTCAGTAGCTTCAAACATTTCTGGTATATGAAAAACGTTTTTCAATGGCAAAAATCAATGAATATTGTAAATGCACAAACAGTAATATCTCCACATTGCAAGGTGCAATTCTGAAATTTTTTGCTTTTTCCTGCTAATCCTAGCATGATAAAGAAGATTCAAAGAGAGTGAGATGCCAGCTCCTTTCATTCAGTCAGTAGCTTCAAACATTTCTGGTATATGAAAAACGTTTTTCAATGGCAAAAATCAATGAATATTGTAAATGCACAAACAGTAATATCTCCACATTGCAAGGTGCAATTCTGAAATTTTTTGCTTTTTCCTGCTAATCCTAGCATGATAAAGAAGATTCAAAGAGAGTGAGATGCCAGCTCCTTTCATTCAGTCAGTAGCTTCAAACATTTCTGGACGTTTTTCAATGGCAAAAATCAATGAATATTGTAAATGCACAAGCAGTAATATCTCCACATTGCAAGGTGCAATTCTGAAATTTTTTGCTTTTTCCTGTTAATCCTAGCATGATAAAGAAGATTCAAAGAGAGTGAGATGCCAGCTCCTTTCATTCAGTCAGTAGCTTCAAACATTTCTGGTATATGAAAAACGTTTTTCAATGGCAAAAATCAATGAATATTGTAAATGCACAAACAGTAATATCTCCACATTGCAAGGTGCAATTCTGAAATTTTTTGCTTTTTCCTGCTAATCCTAGCATGATAAAGAAGATTCAAAGACAGTGAGATGCCAGCTCCTTTCATTCAGTCAGTAGCTTCAAACATTTCTGGACGTTTTTCAATGGCAAAAATCAATGAATATTGTAAATGCACAAACAGTAATATCTCCACATTGCAAGGTGCAATTCTGAAATTTTTTGCTTTTTCCTGTTAATCCTAGCATGATAAAGAAGATTACAAGAGAGTGAAATGCCAGCTCCTTTCATTCAGTCAGTAGCTTCAAAGATTTCTGGTATATGAAAAACATGTTTTTCAATGGCAAAAATCAATGAATATTGTAAATGCACAAACAGTAATATCTCCACATTGCAAGGTGCAATTCTGAAATTTTTTGCTTTTTCCTGCTAATCCTAGCATGATAACGAAGATTCAAAGAGAGTGAGATGCCAGCTCCTTTCATTCAGTCAGTAGCTTCAAACATTTCTGGTATATGAAAAACATGTTTTTCAATGGCAAAAATCAATGAATATTGTAAATGCACAAACAGTAATATCTCCACATTGCAAGGTGCAATTCTGAAATTTTTAGCTTTTTCCTGTTAATCCTAGCATGATAAAGAAGATTCAAAGAGAGTGAGATGCCAGCTCCTTTCATTCAGTCAGTAGCTTCAAACATTTCTGGACGTTTTTCAATGGCAAAAATCAATGAATATTGTAAATGCACAAACAGTAATATCTCCACATTGCAAGGTGCAATTCTGAAATTTTTTGCTTTTTCCTGTTAATCCTAGCATGATAAAGAAGATTCAAAGAGAGTGAGATGCCAGCTCCTTTCATTCAGTCAGTAGCTTCAAAGATTTCTGGTATATGAAAAACATGTTTTTCAATGGCAAAAATCAATGAATATTGTAAATGCACAAACAGTAATATCTCCACATTGCAAGGTGCAATTCTGAAATTTTTTGCTTTTTCCTGCTAATCCTAGCATGATAATGAAGATTCAAAGAGAGTGAGATGCCAGCTCCTTTCATTCGGTCAGTAGCTTCAAACATTTCTGGTATATGAAAAACATGTTTTTCAATGGCAAAAATCAATGAATATTGTAAATGCACAAACAGTAATATCTCCACATTGCAAGGTGCAATTCTGAAATTTTTTGCTTTTTCCTGTTAATCCTAGCATGATAAAGAAGATTCAAAGAGAGTGAGATGCCAGCTCCTTTCATTCAGTCAGTAGCTTCAAACATTTCTGGTATATGAAAAACATGTTTTTCAATGGCAAAAATCAATGAATATTGTAAATGCACAAACAGTAATATCTCCACATTGCAAGGTGCAATTCTGAAATTTTTTGCTTTTTCCTGCTAATCCTAGCATGATAAAGAAGATTCAAAGACAGTGAGATGCCAGCTCCTTTCATTCAGTCAGTAGCTTCAAACATTTCTGGACGTTTTTCAATGGCAAAAATCAATGAATATTGTAAATGCACAAACAGTAATATCTCCACATTGCAAGGTGCAATTCTGAAATTTTTTGCTTTTTCCTGTTAATCCTAGCATGATAAAGAAGATTCAAAGAGAGTGAGATGCCAGCTCCTTTCATTCAGTCAGTAGCTTCAAACATTTCTGGTATATGAAAAACGTTTTTCAATGGCAAAAATCAATGAATATTGTAAATGCACAAACAGTAATATCTCCACATTGCAAGGTGCAATTCTGAAATTTTTTGCTTTTTCCTGCTAATCCTAGCATGATAAAGAAGATTCAAAGAGAGTGAGATGCCAGCTCCTTTCATTGTCAGTAGCTTCAAACATTTCTGGTATATGAAAAACATGTTTTTCAATGGCAAAAATCAATGAATATTGTAAATGCACAAACAGTAATATCTCCACATTGCAAGGTGCAATTCTGAAATTTTTTGCTTTTTCCTGCTAATCCTAGCATGATAAAGAAGATTCAAAGAGAGTGAGATGTCAGCTCCTTTCATTCAGTCAGTAGCTTCAAACATTTCTAGACGTTTTTCAATGGCAAAAATCAATGAATATTGTAAATGCACAAGCAGTAATATCTCCACATTGCAAGGTGCAATTCAGAAATTTTTTGCTTTTTCCTGCTAATCCTAGCATGATAAAGAAGATTCAAAGAGAGTGAGATGCCAGCTCCTTTCATTCAGTCAGTAGCTTCAAACATTTCTGGTATATGAAAAACATGTTTTTCAATGGCAAAAATCAATGAATATTGTAAATGCACAAACAGTAATATCTCCACATTGCAAGGTGCAATTCTGAAATTTTTTGCTTTTTCCTGTTAATCCTAGCATGATAAAGAAGATTCAAAGAGAGTGAGATGCCAGCTCCTTTCATTCAGTCAGTAGCTTCAAAGATTTCTGGTATATGAAAAACATGTTTTTCAATGGCAAAAATCAATGAATATTGTAAATGCACAAACAGTAATATCTCCACATTGCAAGGTGCAATTCTGAAATTTTTTGCTTTTTCCTGCTAATCCTAGCATGATAAAGAAGATTCAAAGAGAGTGAGATGCCAGCTCCTTTCATTCAGTCAGTAGCTTCAAACATTTCTGGTATATGAAAAACATGTTTTTCAATGGCAAAAATCAATGAATATTGTAAATGCACAAACAGTAATATCTCCACATTGCAAGGCGCAATTCTGAAATTTTTTGCTTTTTCCTGCTAATCCTAGCATGATAAAGAAGATTCAAAGACAGTGAGATGCCAGCTCCTTTCATTCAGTCAGTAGCTTCAAACATTTCTGGACGTTTTTCAATGGCAAAAATCAATGAATATTGTAAATGCACAAACAGTAATATCTCCACATTGCAAGGTGCAATTCTGAAATTTTTTGCTTTTTCCTGTTAATCCTAGCATGATAAAGAAGATTCAAAGAGAGTGAGATGCCAGCTCCTTTCATTCAGTCAGTAGCTTCAAACATTTCTGGTATATGAAAAACATGTTTTTCAATGGCAAAAATCAATGAATATTGTAAATGCACAAACAGTAATATCTCCACATTGCAAGGTGCAATTCTGAAATTTTTTGCTTTTTCCTGCTAATCCTAGCATGATAAAGAAGATTCAAAGACAGTGAGATGCCAGCTCCTTTCATTCAGTCAGTAGCTTCAAACATTTCTGGACGTTTTTCAATGGCAAAAATCAATGAATATTGTAAATGCACAAACAGTAATATCTCCACATTGCAAGGTGCAATTCTGAAATTTTTTGCTTTTTCCTGTTAATCCTAGCATGATAAAGAAGATTCAAAGAGAGTGAGATGCCAGCTCCTTTCATTCAGTCAGTAGCTTCAAACATTTCTGGTATATGAAAAACGTTTTTCAATGGCAAAAATCAATGAATATTGTAAATGCACAAACAGTAATATCTCCACATTGCAAGGTGCAATTCTGAAATTTTTTGCTTTTTCCTGCTAATCCTAGCATGATAAAGAAGATTCAAAGAGAGTGAGATGCCAGCTCCTTTCATTGTCAGTAGCTTCAAACATTTCTGGTATATGAAAAACATGTTTTTCAATGGCAAAAATCAATGAATATTGTAAATGCACAAACAGTAATATCTCCACATTGCAAGGTGCAATTCTGAAATTTTTTGCTTTTTCCTGCTAATCCTAGCATGATAAAGAAGATTCAAAGAGAGTGAGATGCCAGCTCCTTTCATTCAGTCAGTAGCTTCAAACATTTCTGGACGTTTTTCAATGGCAAAAATCAATGAATATTGTAAATGCACAAGCAGTAATATCTCCACATTGCAAGGTGCAATTCTGAAATTTTTTGCTTTTTCCTGTTAATCCTAGCATGATAAAGAAGATTCAAAGAGAGTGAGATGCCAGCTCCTTTCATTCAGTCAGTAGCTTCAAACATTTCTGGTATATGAAAAACGTTTTTCAATGGCAAAAATCAATGAATATTGTAAATGCACAAACAGTAATATCTCCACATTGCAAGGTGCAATTCTGAAATTTTTTGCTTTTTCCTGCTAATCCTAGCATGATAAAGAAGATTCAAAGAGAGTGAGATGCCAGCTCCTTTCATTCAGTCAGTAGCTTCAAACATTTCTGGTATATGAAAAACATGTTTTTCAATGGCAAAAATCAATGAATATTGTAAATGCACAAACAGTAATATCTCCACATTGCAAGGTGCAATTCAGAAATTTTTTGCTTTTTCCTGCTAATCCTAGCATGATAAAGAAGATTCAAAGAGAGTGAGATGCCAGCTGCTTTCATTCAGTCAGTAGCTTCAAACATTTCTGGACGTTTTTCAATGGCAAAAATCAATGAATATTGTAAATGCACAAACAGTAATATCTCCACATTGCAAGGTGCAATTCTGAAATTTTTTGCTTTTTCCTGTTAATCCTAGCATGATAAAGAAGATTCAAAGAGAGTGAGATGCCAGCTCCTTTCATTCAGTCAGTAGCTTCAAACATTTCTGGTATATGAAAAACATGTTTTTCAATGGCAAAAATCAATGAATATTGTAAATGCACAAACAGTAATATCTCCACATTGCAAGGTGCAATTCTGAAATTTTTTGCTTTTTCCTGTTAATCCTAGCATGATAAAGAAGATTCAAAGAGAGTGAGATGCCAGCTCCTTTCATTCAGTCAGTAGCTTCAAACATTTCTGGTATATGAAAAACATGTTTTTCAATGGCAAAAATCAATGAATATTGTAAATGCACAAACAGTAATATCTCCACATTGCAAGGTGCAATTCTGAAATTTTTTACTTTTTCCTGCTAATCCTAGCATGATAAAGAAGATTCAAAGAGAGTGAGATGCCAGCTCCTTTCATTCAGTCAGTAGCTTCAAACATTTCTGGACGTTTTTCAATGGCAAAAATCAATGAATATTGTAAATGCACAAACAGTAATATCTCCACATTGCAAGGTGCAATTCTGAAATTTTTTGCTTTTTCCTGTTAATCCTAGCATGATAAAGAAGATTCAAAGAGAGTGAGATGCCAGCTCCTTTCATTCAGTCAGTAGCTTCAAACATTTCTGGTATATGAAAAACATGTTTTTCAATGGCAAAAATCAATGAATATTGTAAATGCACAAACAGTAATATCTCCACATTGCAAGGTGCAATTCTGAAATTTTTTGCTTTTTCCTGCTAATCCTAGCATGATAAAGAAGATTCAAAGAGAGTGAGATGCCAGCTCCTTTCATTCAGTCAGTAGCTTCAAACATTTCTGGTATATGAAAAACATGTTTTTCAATGGCAAAAATCAATGAATATTGTAAATGCACAAACAGTAATATCTCCACATTGCAAGGTGCAATTCTGAAATTTTTTGCTTTTTCCTGCTAATCCTAGCATGATAAAGAAGATTCAAAGAGAGTGAGATGCCAGCTCCTTTCATTCAGTCAGTAGCTTCAAACATTTCTGGACGTTTTTCAATGGCAAAAATCAATGAATATTGTAAATGCACAAACAGTAATATCTCCACATTGCAAGGTGCAATTCTGAAATTTTTTGCTTTTTCCTGTTAATCCTAGCATGATAAAGAAGATTCAAAGAGAGTGAGATGCCAGCTCCTTTCATTCAGTCAGTAGCTTCAAACATTTCTGGTCGTTTTTCAATGGCAAAAATCAATGAATATTGTAAATGCACAAACAGTAATATCTCCACATTGCAAGGTGCAATTCTGAAATTTTTTGCTTTTTCCTGTTAATCCTAGCATGATAAAGAAGATTCAAAGAGAGTGAGATGCCAGCTCCTTTCATTCAGTCAGTAGCTTCAAACATTTCTGGTATATGAAAAACATGTTTTTCAATGGCAAAAATCAATGAATATTGTAAATGCACAAACAGTAATATCTCCACATTGCAAGGTGCAATTCTGAAATTTTTTGCTTTTTCCTGCTAATCCTAGCATGATAAAGAAGATTCAAAGAGAGTGAGATGCCAGCTCCTTTCATTCAGTCAGTAGCTTCAAACATTTCTGGTATATGAAAAACATGTTTTTCAATGGCAAAAATCAATGAATATTGTAAATGCACAAACAGTAATATCTCCACATTGCAAGGTGCAATTCTGAAATTTTTTGCTTTTTCCTGCTAATCCTAGCATGATAAAGAAGATTCAAAGAGAGTGAGATGCCAGCTCCTTTCATTCAGTCAGTAGCTTCAAACATTTCTGGACGTTTTTCAATGGCAAAAATCAATGAATATTGTAAATGCACAAACAGTAATATCTCCACATTGCAAGGTGCAATTCTGAAATTTTTTGCTTTTTCCTGTTAATCCTAGCATGATAAAGAAGATTCAAAGAGAGTGAGATGCCAGCTCCTTTCATTCAGTCAGTAGCTTCAAACATTTCTGGTATATGAAAAACATGTTTTTCAATGGCAAAAATCAATGAATATTGTAAATGCACAAACAGTAATATCTCCACATTGCAAGGTGCAATTCTGAAATTTTTTGCTTTTTCCTGCTAATCCTAGCATGATAAAGAAGATTCAAAGAGAGTGAGATGCCAGCTCCTTTCATTCAGTCAGTAGCTTCAAACATTTCTGGACGTTTTTCAATGGCAAAAATCAATGAATATTGTAAATGCACAAACAGTAATATCTCCACATTGCAAGGTGCAATTCTGAAATTTTTTGCTTTTTCCTGTTAATCCTAGCATGATAAAGAAGATTAAAAGAGAGTGAGATGCCAGCTCCTTTCATTCAGTCAGTAGCTTCAAACATTTCTGGTATATGAAAAACATGTTTTTCAATGGCAAAAATCAATGAATATTGTAAATGCACAAACAGTAATATCTCCACATTGCAAGGTGCAATTCTGAAATTTTTTGCTTTTTCCTGCTAATCCTAGCATGATAAAGAAGATTCAAAGAGAGTGAGATGCCAGCTCCTTTCATTCAGTCAGTAGCTTCAAACATTTCTGGTATATGAAAAACATGTTTTTCAATGGCAAAAATCAATGAATATTGTAAATGCACAAACAGTAATATCTCCACATTGCAAGGTGCAATTCTGAAATTTTTTGCTTTTTCCTGCTAATCCTAGCATGATAAAGAAGATTCAAAGAGAGTGAGATGCCAGCTCCTTTCATTCAGTCAGTAGCTTCAAACATTTCTGGACGTTTTTCAATGGCAAAAATCAATGAATATTGTAAATGCACAAACAGTAATATCTCCACATTGCAAGGTGCAATTCTGAAATTTTTAGGTTTTTCCTGTTAATCCTAGCATGATAAAGAAGATTCAAAGAGAGTGAGATGCCAGCTCCTTTCATTCAGTCAGTAGCTTCAAACATTTCTGGTCGTTTTTCAATGGCAAAAATCAATGAATATTGTAAATGCACAAACAGTAATATCTCCACATTGCAAGGTGCAACTCTGAAATTTTTTGCTTTTTCCTGTTAATCCTAGCATGATAAAGAAGATTCAAAGAGAGTGAGATGCCAGCTCCTTTCATTCAGTCAGTAGCTTCAAACATTTCTGGTATATGAAAAACATGTTTTTCAATGGCAAAAATCAAATGAATATTGTAAATGCACAAACAGTAATATCTCCACATTGCAAGGTGCAATTCTGAAATTTTTTGCTTTTTCCTGCTAATCCTAGCATGATAAAGAAGATTCAAAGAGAGTGAGATGCCAGCTCCTTTCATTCAGTCAGTAGCTTCAAACATTTCTGGTATATGAAAAACATGTTTTTCAATGGCAAAAATCAATGAATATTGTAAATGCACAAACAGTAATATCTCCACATTGCAAGGTGCAATTCTGAAATTTTTTGCTTTTTCCTGCTAATCCTAGCATGATAAAGAAGATTCAAAGAGAGTGAGATGCCAGCTCCTTTCATTCAGTCAGTAGCTTCAAACATTTCTGGACGTTTTTCAATGGCAAAAATCAATGAATATTGTAAATGCACAAACAGTAATATCTCCACATTGCAAGGTGCAATTCTGAATTTTTTTGCTTTTTCCTGTTAATCCTAGCATGATAAAGAAGATTCAAAGAGAGTGAGATGCCAGCTCCTTTCATTCAGTCAGTAGCTTCAAACATTTCTGGTATATGAAAAACATGTTTTTCAATGGCAAAAATCAATGAATATTGTAAATGCACAAACAGTAATATCTCCACATTGCAAGGTGCAATTCTGAAATTTTTTGCTTTTTTCCTGCTAATCCTAGCATGATAAAGAAGATTCAAAGAGAGTGAGATGCCAGCTCCTTTCATTCAGTCAGTAGCTTCAAACATTTCTGACGTTTTCAATGGCAAAAATCAATGAATATTGTAAATGCACAAACAGTAATATCTCCACATTGCAAGGTGCAATTCTGAAATTTTTTGCTTTTTTCCTGTTAATCCTAGCATGATAAAGAAGATTCAAAGAGAGTGAGATGCCAGCTCCTTTCATTCAGTCAGTAGCTTCAACATTTCTGGTATATGAAAAACATGTTTTTCAATGGCAAAAATCAATGAATATTGTAAATGCACAAACAGTAATATCTCCACATTGCAAGGTGCAATTCTGAAATTTTTTGCTTTTTCCTGCTAATCCTAGCATGATAAAGAAGATTCAAAGAGAGTGAGATGCCAGCTCCTTTCATTCAGTCAGTAGCTTCAAACATTTCTGGTATATGAAAAACATGTTTTTCAATGGCAAAAATCAATGAATATTGTAAATGCACAAACAGTAATATCTCCACATTGCAAGGTGCAATTCTGAAATTTTTTGCTTTTTCCTGCTAATCCTAGCATGATAAAGAAGATTCAAAGAGAGTGAGATGCCAGCTCCTTTCATTCAGTCAGTAGCTTCAAACATTTCTGGTATATGAAAAACATGTTTTTCAATGGCAAAAATCAATGAATATTGTAAATGCACAAACAGTAATATCTCCACATTGCAAGGTGCAATTCTGAAATTTTTTGCTTTTTCCTGCTAATCCTAGCATGATAAAGAAGATTCAAAGAGAGTGAGATGCCAGCTCCTTTCATTCAGTCAGTAGCTTCAAACATTTCTGGTATATATGAAAAACATGTTTTTCAATGGCAAAAATCAATGAATATTGTAAATGCACAAACAGTAATATCTCCACATTGCAAGGTGCAATTCTGAAATTTTTTGCTTTTTCCCTGCTAATCCTAGCATGATAAAGAAGATTCAAAGAGAGTGAGATGCCAGCTCCTTTCATTCAGTCAGTAGCTTCAAACATTTCTGGACGTTTTTCAATGGCAAAAATCAATGAATATTGTAAATGCACAAACAGTAATATCTCCACATTGCAAGGTGCAATTCTGAAATTTTTTGTTTTTCCTGTTAATCCTAGCATGATAAAGAAGATTCAAAGAGAGTGAGATGCCAGCTCCTTTCATTCAGTCAGTAGCTTCAAACATTTCTGGTATATGAAAAACATGTTTTTCAATGGCAAAAATCAATGAATATTGTAAATGCACAAACAGTAATATCTCCACATTGCAAGGTGCAATTCTGAAATTTTTTGCTTTTTCCTGCTAATCCTAGCATGATAAAGAAGATTCAAAGAGAGTGAGATGCCAGCTCCTTTCATTCAGTCAGTAGCTTCAAACATTTCTGGACGTTTTTCAATGGCAAAAATCAATGAATATTGTAAATGCACAAACAGTAATATCTCCACATTGCAAGGTGCAATTCTGAAATTTTTTGCTTTTTCCTGTTAATCCTAGCATGATAAAGAAGATTCAAAGAGAGTGAGATGCCAGCTCCTTTCATTCAGTCAGTAGCTTCAAACATTTCTGGTATATGAAAAACATGTTTTTCAATGGCAAAAATCAATGAATATTGTAAATGCACAAACAGTAATATCTCCACATTGCAAGGTGCAATTCTGAAATTTTTTGCTTTTTCCTGCTAATCCTAGCATGATAAAGAAGATTCAAAGAGAGTGAGATGCCAGCTCCTTTCATTCAGTCAGTAGCTTCAAACATTTCTGGTATATGAAAAACATGTTTTTCAATGGCAAAAATCAATGAATATTGTAAATGCACAAACAGTAATATCTCCACATTGCAAGGTGCAATTCTGAAATTTTTTGCTTTTTCCTGCTAATCCTAGCATGATAAAGAAGATTCAAAGAGAGTGAGATGCCAGCTCCTTTCATTCAGTCAGTAGCTTCAAACATTTCTGGACGTTTTTCAATGGCAAAAATCAATGAATATTGTAAATGCACAAACAGTAATATCTCCACATTGCAAGGTGCAATTCTGAAATTTTTTGCTTTTTCCTGTTAATCCTAGCATGATAAAGAAGATTCAAAGAGAGTGAGATGCCAGCTCCTTTCATTCAGTCAGTAGCTTCAAACATTTCTGGTCGTTTTTCAATGGCAAAAATCAATGAATATTGTAAATGCACAAACAGTAATATCTCCACATTGCAAGGTGCAATTCTGAAATTTTTTGCTTTTTCCTGCTAATCCTAGCATGATAAAGAAGATTCAAAGAGAGTGAGATGCCAGCTCCTTTCATTCAGTCAGTAGCTTCAAACATTTCTGGACGTTTTTCAATGGCAAAAATCAATGAATATTGTAAATGCACAAACAGTAATATCTCCACATTGCAAGGTGCAATTCTGAAATTTTTTGCTTTTTCCTGTTAATCCTAGCATGATAAAGAAGATTCAAAGAGAGTGAGTTGCCAGCTCCTTTCATTCAGTCAGTAGCTTCAAACATTTCTGGTATATGAAAAACATGTTTTTCAATGGCAAAAATCAATGAATATTGTAAATGCACAAACAGTAATATCTCCACATTGCAAGGTGCAATTCTGAAATTTTTTGCTTTTTCCTGCTAATCCTAGCATGATAAAGAAGATTCAAAGAGAGTGAGATGCCAGCTCCTTTCATTCAGTCAGTAGCTTCAAACATTTCTGGTATATGAAAAACATGTTTTTCAATGGCAAAAATCAATGAATATTGTAAATGCACAAACAGTAATATCTCCACATTGCAAGGTGCAATTCTGAAATTTTTTGCTTTTTCCTGCTAATCCTAGCATGATAAAGAAGATTCAAAGAGAGTGAGATGCCAGCTCCTTTCATTCAGTCAGTAGCTTCAAACATTTCTGGACGTTTTTCAATGGCAAAAATCAATGAATATTGTAAATGCACAAACAGTAATATCTCCACATTGCAAGGTGCAATTCTGAAATTTTTTGCTTTTTCCTGTTAATCCTAGCATGATAAAGAAGATTCAAAGAGAGTGAGATGCCAGCTCCTTTCATTCAGTCAGTAGCTTCAAACATTTCTGGTATATGAAAAACATGTTTTTCAATGGCAAAAATCAATGAATATTGTAAATGCACAAACAGTAATATCTCCACATTGCAAGGTGCAATTCTGAAATTTTTTGCTTTTTCCTGCTAATCCTAGCATGATAAAGAAGATTCAAAGAGAGTGAGATGCCAGCTCCTTTCATTCAGTCAGTAGCTTCAAACATTTCTGGTATATGAAAAACATGTTTTTCAATGGCAAAAATCAATGAATATTGTAAATGCACAAACAGTAATATCTCCACATTGCAAGGTGCAATTCTGAAATTTTTTGCTTTTTCCTGCTAATCCTAGCATGATAAAGAAGATTCAAAGAGAGTGAGATGCCAGCTCCTTTCATTCAGTCAGTAGCTTCAAACATTTCTGGACGTTTTTCAATGGCAAAAATCAATGAATATTGTAAATGCACAAACAGTAATATCTCCACATTGCAAGGTGCAATTCTGAAATTTTTTGCTTTTTCCTGTTAATCCTAGCATGATAAAGAAGATTCAAAGAGAGTGAGATGCCAGCTCCTTTCATTCAGTCAGTAGCTTCAAACATTTCTGGTATATGAAAAACATGTTTTTCAATGGCAAAAATCAATGAATATTGTAAATGCACAAACAGTAATATCTCCACATTGCAAGTTGCAATTCTGAAATTTTTTGCTTTTTCCTGCTAATCCTAGCATGATAAAGAAGATTCAAAGAGAGTGAGATGCCAGCTCCTTTCATTCAGTCAGTAGCTTCAAACATTTCTGGTATATGAAAAACATGTTTTTCAATGGCAAAAATCAATGAATATTGTAAATGCACAAACAGTAATATCTCCACATTGCAAGGTGCAATTCAGAAATTTTTTGCTTTTTCCTGCTAATCCTAGCATGATAAAGAAGATTCAAAGAGAGTGAGATGCCAGCTCCTTTCATTCAGTCAGTAGCTTCAAACATTTCTGGTATATGAAAAACATGTTTTTCAATGGCAAAAATCAATGAATATTGTAAATGCACAAACAGTAATATCTCCACATTGCAAGGTGCAATTCTGAAATTTTTTGCTTTTTCCTGTTAATCCTAGCATGATAAAGAAGATTCAAAGAGAGTGAGATGCCAGCTCCTTTCATTCAGTCAGTAGCTTCAAAGATTTCTGGTATATGAAAAACATGTTTTTCAATGGCAAAAATCAATGAATATTGTAAATGCACAAACAGTAATATCTCCACATTGCAAGGTGCAATTCTGAAATTTTTTGCTTTTTCCTGCTAATCCTAGCATGATAAAGAAGATTCAAAGAGAGTGAGATGCCAGCTCCTTTCATTCAGTCAGTAGCTTCAAACATTTCTGGTATATGAAAAACATGTTTTTCAATGGCAAAAATCAATGAATATTGTAAATGCACAAACAGTAATATCTCCACATTGCAAGGTGCAATTCTGAAATTTTTTGCTTTTTCCTGCTAATCCTAGCATGATAAAGAAGATTCAAAGAGAGTGAGATGCCAGCTCCTTTCATTCAGTCAGTAGCTTCAAACATTTCTGGACGTTTTTCAATGGCAAAAATCAATGAATATTGTAAATGCACAAACAGTAATATCTCCACATTGCAAGGTGCAATTCTGAAATTTTTAGCTTTTTCCTGTTAATCCTAGCATGATAAAGAAGATTCAAAGAGAGTGAGATGCCAGCTCCTTTCATTCAGTCAGTAGCTTCAAACATTTCTGGTATATGAAAAACATGTTTTTCAATGGCAAAAATCAATGAATATTGTAAATGCACAAACAGTAATATCTCCACATTGCAAGGTGCAATTCTGAAATTTTTTGCTTTTTCCTGCTAATCCTAGCATGATAAAGAAGATTCAAAGACAGTGAGATGCCAGCTCCTTTCATTCAGTCAGTAGCTTCAAACATTTCTGGACGTTTTTCAATGGCAAAAATCAATGAATATTGTAAATGCACAAACAGTAATATCTCCACATTGCAAGGTGCAATTCTGAAATTTTTTGCTTTGTCCTGTTAATCCTAGCATGATAAAGAAGATTCAAAGAGAGTGAGATGCCAGCTCCTTTCATTCAGTCAGTAGCTTCAAACATTTCAGGTATATGAAAAACGTTTTTCAATGGCAAAAATCAATGAATATTGTAAATGCACAAACAGTAATATCTCCACATTGCAAGGTGCAATTCTGAAATTTTTTGCTTTTTCCTGCTAATCCTAGCATGATAAAGAAGATTCAAAGACAGTGAGATGCCAGCTCCTTTCATTCAGTCAGTAGCTTCAAACATTTCTGGACGTTTTTCAATGGCAAAAATCAATGAATATTGTAAATGCACAAACAGTAATATCTCCACATTGCAAGGTGCAATTCTGAAATTTTTTGCTTTTTCCTGTTAATCCTAGCATGATAAAGAAGATTCCAAGAGAGTGAGATGCCAGCTCCTTTCATTCAGTCAGTAGCTTCAAACATTTCTGGTATATGAAAAACATGTTTTTCAATGGCAAAAATCAATGAATATTGTAAATGCACAGTAATATCTCCACATTGCAAGGTGCAATTCTGAAATTTTTAGCTTTTTCCTGCTAATCCTAGCATGATAAAGAAGATTCAAAGAGAGTGAGATGCCAGCTCCTTTCATTCAGTCAGTAGCTTCAAACATTTCTGGTATATGAAAAACATGTTTTTCAATGGCAAAAATCAATGAATATTGTAAATGCACAAACAGTAATATCTCCACATTGCAAGGTGCAATTCTGAAATTTTTAGCTTTTTCCTGTTAATCCTAGCATGATAAAGAAGATTCAAAGAGAGTGAGATGCCAGCTCCTTTCATTCAGTCAGTAGCTTCAAACATTTCTGGACGTTTTTCAATGGCAAAAATCAATGAATATTGTAAATGCACAAACAGTAATATCTCCACATTGCAAGGTGCAATTCTGAAATTTTTTGCTTTTTCCTGCTAATCCTAGCATGATAAAGAAGATTCAAAGAGAGTGAGATGCCAGCTCCTTTCATTCAGTCAGTAGCTTCAAACATTTCTGGTATATGAAAAACATGTTTTTCAATGGCAAAAATCAATGAATATTGTAAATGCACAAACAGTAATATCTCCACATTGCAAGGTGCAATTCTGAAATTTTTTGCTTTTTCCTGCTAATCCTAGCATGATAAAGAAGATTCAAAGAGAGTGAGATGCCAGCTCCTTTCATTCAGTCAGTAGCTTCAAACATTTCTGGACGTTTTTCAATGGCAAAAATCAATGAATATTGTAAATGCACAAACAGTAATATCTCCACATTGCAAGGTGCAATTCTGAAATTTTTTGCTTTTTCCTGCTAATCCTAGCATGATAAAGAAGATTCAAAGAGAGTGAGATGCCAGCTCCTTTCATTCAGTCAGTAGCTTCAAACATTTCTGGTATATGAAAAACATGTTTTTCAATGGCAAAAATCAATGAATATTGTAAATGCACAAACAGTAATATCTCCACATTGCAAGGTGCAATTCTGAAATTTTTTGCTTTTTCCTGCTAATCCTAGCATGATAAAGAAGATTCAAAGAGAGTGAGATGCCAGCTCCTTTCATTCAGTCAGTAGCTTCAAACATTTCTGGACGTTTTTCAATGGCAAAAATCAATGAATATTGTAAATGCACAAACAGTAATATCTCCACATTGCAAGGTGCAATTCTGAAATTTTTTGCTTTTTCCTGCTAATCCTAGCATGATAAAGAAGATTCAAAGAGAGTGAGATGCCAGCTCCTTTCATTCAGTCAGTAGCTTCAAACATTTCTGGTATATGAAAAACATGTTTTTCAATGGCATAAATCAATGAATATTGTAAATGCACAAACAGTAATATCTCCACATTGCAAGGTGCAATTCTGAAATTTTTTGCTTTTTCCTGCTAATCCTAGCATGATAAAGAAGATTCAAAGAGAGTGAGATGCCAGCTCCTTTCATTCAGTCAGTAGCTTCAAACATTTCTGGACGTTTTTCAATGGCAAAAATCAATGAATATTGTAAATGCACAAACAGTAATATCTCCACATTGCAAGGTGCAATTCTGAAATTTTTTGCTTTTTCCTGTTAATCCTAGCATGATAAAGAAGATTCAAAGAGAGTGAGATGCCAGCTCCTTTCATTCAGTCAGTAGCTTCAAACATTTCTGGTATATGAAAAACATGTTTTTCAATGGCAAAAATCAATGAATATTGTAAATGCACAAACAGTAATATCTCCACATTGCAAGGTGCAATTCTGAAATTTTTTGCTTTTTCCTGCTAATCCTAGCATGATAAAGAAGATTCAAAGAGAGTGAGATGCCAGCTCCTTTCATTCAGTCAGTAGCTTCAAACATTTCTGGTATATGAAAAACATGTTTTTCAATGGCAAAAATCAATGAATATTGTAAATGCACAAACAGTAATATCTCCACATTGCAAGGTGCAATTCAGAAATTTTTTGCTTTTTCCTGCTAATCCTAGCATGATAAAGAAGATTCAAAGAGAGTGAGATGCCAGCTCCTTTCATTCAGTCAGTAGCTTCAAACATTTCTGGTATATGAAAAACATGTTTTTCAATGGCAAAAATCAATGAATATTGTAAATGCACAAACAGTAATATCTCCACATTGCAAGGTGCAATTCTGAAATTTTTTGCTTTTTCCTGTTAATCCTAGCATGATAAAGAAGATTCAAAGAGAGTAAGATGCCAGCTCCTTTCATTCAGTCAGTAGCTTCAAAGATTTCTGGTATATGAAAAACATGTTTTTCAATGGCAAAAATCAATGAATATTGTAAATGCACAAACAGTAATATCTCCACATTGCAAGGTGCAATTCTGAAATTTTTTGCTTTTTCCTGCTAATCCTAGCATGATAAAGAAGATTCAAAGAGAGTGAGATGCCAGCTCCTTTCATTCAGTCAGTAGCTTCAAACATTTCTGGTATATGAAAAACATGTTTTTCAATGGCAAAAATCAATGAATATTGTAAATGCACAAACAGTAATATCTCCACATTGCAAGGTGCAATTCTGAAATTTTTTGCTTTTTCCTGCTAATCCTAGCATGATAAAGAAGATTCAAAGAGAGTGAGATGCCAGCTCCTTTCATTCAGTCAGTAGCTTCAAACATTTCTGGACGTTTTTCAATGGCAAAAATCAATGAATATTGTAAATGCACAAACAGTAATATCTCCACATTGCAAGGTGCAATTCTGAAATTTTTTGCTTTTTCCTGTTAATCCTAGCATGATAAAGAAGATTCAAAGAGAGTGAGATGCCAGCTCCTTTCATTCAATCAGTAGCTTCAAACATTTCTGGTATATGAAAAACATGTTTTTCAATGGCAAAAATCAATGAATATTGTAAATGCACAAACAGTAATATCTCCACATTGCAAGGTGCAATTCTGAAATTTTTTGCTTTTTCCTGCTAAACCTAGCATGATAAAGAAGATTCAAAGACAGTGAGATGCCAGCTCCTTTCATTTAGTCAGTAGCTTCAAACATTTCTGGACGTTTTTCAATGGCAAAAATCAATGAATATTGTAAATGCACAAACAGTAATATCTCCACATTGCAAGGTGCAATTCTGAAATTTTTTGCTTTTTCCTGTTAATCCTAGCATGATAAAGAAGATTCAAAGAGAGTGAGATGCCAGCTCCTTTCATTCAGTCAGTAGCTTCAAACATTTCTGGTATATGAAAAACGTTTTTCAATGGCAAAAATCAATGAATATTGTAAATGCACAAACAGTAATATCTCCACATTGCAAGGTGCAATTCTGAAATTTTTTGCTTTTTCCTGCTAATCCTAGCATGATAAAGAAGATTCAAAGAGAGTGAGATGCCAGCTCCTTTCATTCAGTCAGTAGCTTCAAACATTTCTGGTATATGAAAAACATGTTTTTCAATGGCAAAAATCAATGAATATTGTAAATGCACAAACAGTAATATCTCCACATTGCAAGGTGCAATTCTGAAATTTTTTGCTTTTTCCTGCTAATCCTAGCATGATAAAGAAGATTCAAAGAGAGTGAGATGCCAGCTCCTTTCATTCAGTCAGTAGCTTCAAACATTTCTGGACGTTTTTCAATGGCAAAAATCAATGAATATTGTAAATGCACAAGCAGTAATATCTCCACATTGCAATGTGCAATTCTGAAATTTTTTGCTTTTTCCTGTTAATCCTAGCATGATAAAGAAGATTCAAAGAGAGTGAGATGCCAGCTCCTTTCATTCAGTCTGTAGCTTCAAACATTTCTGGTATATGAAAAACGTTTTTCAATGGCAAAAATCAATGAATATTGTAAATGCACAAAGAGTAATATCTCCACATTGCAAGGTGCAATTCTGAAATTTTTTGCTTTTTCCTGCTAATCCTAGCATGATAAAGAAGATTCAAAGAGAGTGAGATGCCAGCTCCTTTCATTCAGTCAGTAGCTTCAAACATTTCTGGTATATGAAAAACATGTTTTTCAATGGCAAAAATCAATGAATATTGTAAATGCACAAACAGTAATATCTCCACATTGCAAGGTGCAATTCAGAAATTTTTTGCTTTTTCCTGCTAATCCTAGCATGATAAAGAAGATTCAAAGAGAGTGAGATGCCAGCTCCTTTCATTCAGTCAGTAGCTTCAAACATTTCTGGACGTTTTTCAATGGCAAAAATCAATGAATATTGTAAATGCACAAACAGTAATATCTCCACATTGCAAGGTGCAATTCTGAAATTTTTTGCTTTTTCCTGTTAATCCTAGCATGATAAAGAAGATTCAAAGAGAGTGAGATGCCAGCTCCTTTCATTCAGTCAGTAGCTTCAAACATTTCTGGTATATGAAAAACATGTTTTTCAATGGCAAAAATCAATGAATATTGTAAATGCACAAACAGTAATATCTCCACATTGCAAGGTGCAATTCTGAAATTTTTTGCTTTTTCCTGTTAATCCTAGCATGATAAAGAAGATTCAAAGAGAGTGAGATGCCAGCTCCTTTCATTCAGTCAGTAGCTTCAAACATTTCTGGTATATGAAAAACATGTTTTTCAATGGCAAAAATCAATGAATATTGTAAATGCACAAACAGTAATATCTCCACATTGCAAGGTGCAATTCTGAAATTTTTTGCTTTTTCCTGCTAATCCTAGCATGATAAAGAAGATTCAAAGAGAGTGAGATGCCAGCTCCTTTCATTCAGTCAGTAGCTTCAAACATTTCTGGTATATGAAAAACATGTTTTTCAATGGCAAAAATCAATGAATATTGTAAATGCACAAACAGTAATATCTCCACATTGCAAGGTGCAATTCTGAAATTTTTTGCTTTTTCCTGCTAATCCTAGCATGATAAAGAAGATTCAAAGAGAGTGAGATGCCAGCTCCTTTCATTCAGTCAGTAGCTTCAAAGATTTCTGGTATATGAAAAACATGTTTTTCAATGGCAAAAATCAATGAATATTGTAAATGCACAAACAGTAATATCTCCACATTGCAAGGTGCAATTCTGAAATTTTTAGCTTTTTCCTGTTAATCCTAGCATGATAAAGAAGATTCAAAGAGAGTGAGATGCCAGCTCCTTTCATTCAGTCAGTAGCTTCAAACATTTCTGGACGTTTTTCAATGGCAAAAATCAATGAATATTGTAAATGCACAAACAGTAATATCTCCACATTGCAAGGTGCAATTCTGAAATTTTTTGCTTTTTCCTGTTAATCCTAGCATGATAAAGAAGATTCAAAGAGAGTGAGATGCCAGCTCCTTTCATTCAGTCAGTAGCTTCAAACATTTCTGGTATATGAAAAACATGTTTTTCAATGGCAAAAATCAATGAATATTGTAAATGCACAAACAGTAATATCTCCACATTGCAAGGTGCAATTCTGAAATTTTTTGCTTTTTCCTGCTAATCCTAGCATGATAAAGAAGATTCAAAGAGAGTGAGATGCCAGCTCCTTTCATTCAGTCAGTAGCTTCAAACATTTCTGGTATATGAAAAACATGTTTTTCAATGGCAAAAATCAATGAATATTGTAAATGCACAAACAGTAATATCTCCACATTGCAAGGTGCAATTCTGAAATTTTTTGCTTTTTCCTGCTAATCCTAGCATGATAAAGAAGATTCAAAGAGAGTGAGATGCCAGCTCCTTTCATTCAGTCAGTAGCTTCAAACATTTCTGGACGTTTTTCAATGGCAAAAATCAATGAATATTGTAAATGCACAAACAGTAATATCTCCACATTGCAAGGTGCAATTCTGAAATTTTTTGCTTTTTCCTGTTAATCCTAGCATGATAAAGAAGATTCAAAGAGAGTGAGATGCCAGCTCCTTTCATTCAGTCAGTAGCTTCAAACATTTCTGGTCGTTTTTCAATGGCAAAAATCAATGAATATTGTAAATGCACAAACAGTAATATCTCCACATTGCAAGGTGCAATTCTGAAATTTTTTGCTTTTTCCTGTTAATCCTAGCATGATAAAGAAGATTCAAAGAGAGTGAGATGCCAGCTCCTTTCATTCAGTCAGTAGCTTCAAACATTTCTGGTATATGAAAAACATGTTTTTCAATGGCAAAAATCAATGAATATTTTAAATGCACAAACAGTAATATCTCCACATTGCAAGGTGCAGGTCTGAAATTTTTTGCTTTTTCCTGCTAATCCTAGCATGATAAAAAAGATTCAAAGAGAGTGAGATGCCAGCTCCTTTCATTCAGTCAGTAGCTTCAAACATTTCTGGACGTTTTTCAATGGCAAAAATCAATGAATATTGTAAATGCACAAACAGTAATATCTCCACATTGCAAGGTGCAATTCTGAAATTTTTTGCTTTTTCCTGTTAATCCTAGCATGATAAAGAAGATTCAAAGAGAGTGAGATGCCAGCTCCTTTCATTCAGTCAGTAGCTTCAAACATTTCTGGTATATGAAAAACATGTTTTTCAATGGCAAAAATCAATGAATATTGTAAATGCACAAACAGTAATATCTCCACATTGCAAGGTGCAATTCTGAAATTTTTTGCTTTTTCCTGTTAATCCTAGCATGATAAAGAAGATTCAAAGAGAGTGAGATGCCAGCTCCTTTCATTCAGTCAGTAGCTTCAAACATTTCTGGTATATGAAAAACATGTTTTTCAATGGCAAAAATCAATGAATTTTGTAAATGCACAAACAGTAATATCTCCACATTGCAAGGTGCAATTCTGAAATTTTTTGCTTTTTCCTGCTAATCCTAGCATGATAAAGAAGATTCAAAGAGAGTGAGATGCCAGCTCCTTTCATTCAGTCAGTAGCTTCAAACATTTCTGGACGTTTTTCAATGGCAAAAATCAATGAATATTGTAAATGCACAAACAGTAATATCTCCACATTGCAAGGTGCAATTCTGAAATTTTTTGCTTTTTCCTGTTAATCCTAGCATGATAAAGAAGATTCAAAGAGAGTGAGATGCCAGCTCCTTTCATTCAGTCAGTAGCTTCAAACATTTCTGGTATATGAAAAACATGTTTTTCAATGGCAAAAATCAATGAATATTGTAAATGCACAAACAGTAATATCTCCACATTGCAAGGTGCAATTCTGAAATTTTTTGCTTTTTCCTGTTAATCCTAGCATGATAAAGAAGATTCAAAGAGAGTGAGATGCCAGCTCCTTTCATTCAGTCAGTAGCTTCAAACATTTCTGGTATATGAAAAACATGTTTTTCAATGGCAAAAATCAATGAATATTGTAAATGCACAAACAGTAATATCTCCACATTGCAAGGTGCAATTCTGAAATTTTTTGCTTTTTCCTGCTAATCCTAGCATGATAAAGAAGATTCAAAGAGAGTGAGATGCCAGCTCCTTTCATTCAGTCAGTAGCTTCAAACATTTCTGGTATATGAAAAACATGTTTTTCAATGGCAAAAATCAATGAATATTGTAAATGCACAAACAGAAATATCTCCACATTGCACGGTGCAATTCTGAAATTTTTAGCTTTTTACTGTTAATCCTAGCATGATAAAGAAGATTCAAAGAGAGTGAGATGCCAGCTCCTTTCATTCAGTCAGTAGCTTCAAACATTTCTGGACGTTTTTCAATGGCAAAAATCAATGAATATAGTAAATGCACAAACAGTAATATCTCCACATTGCAAGGTGCAATTCTGAAATTTTTTGCTTTTTCCTGTTAATCCTAGCATGATAAAGAAGATTCAAAGAGAGTGAGATGCCAGCTCCTTTCATTCAGTCAGTAGCTTCAAACATTTCTGGTATATGAAAAACATGTTTTTCAATGGCAAAAATCAATGAATATTGTAAATGCACAAACAGTAATATCTCCACATTGCAAGGTGCAATTCTGAAATTTTTTGCTTTTTCCTGCTAATCCTAGCATGATAAAGAAGATTCAAAGAGAGTGAGATGCCAGCTCCTTTCATTCAGTCAGTAGCTTCAAACATTTCTGGACGTTTTTCAATGGCAAAAATCAATGAATATTGTAAATGCACAAACAGTAATATCTCCACATTGCAAGGTGCAATTCTGAAATTTTTTGCTTTTTCCTGTTAATCCTAGCATGATAAAGAAGATTCAAAGAGAGTGAGATGCCAGCTCCTTTCATTCAGTCAGTAGCTTCAAACATTTCTGGTATATGAAAAACATGTTTTTCAATGGCAAAAATCAATGAATTTTGTAAATGCACAAACAGTAATATCTCCACATTGCAAGGTGCAATTCTGAAATTTTTTGCTTTTTCCTGCTAATCCTAGCATGATAAAGAAGATTCAAAGAGAGTGAGATGCCAGCTCCTTTCATTCAGTCAGTAGCTTCAAACATTTCTGGACGTTTTTCAATGGCAAAAATCAATGAATATTGTAAATGCACAAACAGTAATATCTCCACATTGCAAGGTGAAATTCTGAAATTTTTTGCTTTTTCCTGTTAATCCTAGCATGATAAAGAAGATTCAAAGAGAGTGAGATGCCAGCTCCTTTCATTCAGTCAGTAGCTTCAAACATTTCTGGTATATGAAAAACATGTTTTTCAATGGCAAAAATCAATGAATATTGTAAATGCACAAACAGTAATATCTCCACATTGCAAGGTGCAATTCTGAAATTTTTTTGCTTTTTCCTGCTAATCCTAGCATGATAAAGAAGATTCAAAGAGAGTGAGATGCCAGCTCCTTTCATTCAGTCAGTAGCTTCAAACATTTCTGGTATATGAAAAACATGTTTTTCAATGGCAAAAATCAATGAATATTGTAAATGCACAAACAGTAATATCTCCACATTGCAAGGTGCAATTCTGAAATTTTTTGCTTTTTCCTGCTAATCCTAGCATGATAAAGAAGATTCAAAGAGAGTGAGATGCCAGCTCCTTTCATTCAGTCAGTAGCTTCAAAGATTTCTGGTATATGAAAAACATGTTTTTCAATGGCAAAAATCAATGAATATTGTAAATGCACAAACAGTAATATCTCCACATTGCAAGGTGCAATTCTGAAATTTTTAGCTTTTTCCTGTTAATCCTAGCATGATAAAGAAGATTCAAAGAGAGTGAGATGCCAGCTCCTTTCATTCAGTCAGTAGCTTCAAACATTTCTGGACGTTTTTCAATGGCAAAAATCAATGAATATTGTAAATGCACAAACAGTAATATCTCCACATTGCAAGGTGCAATTCTGAAATTTTTTGCTTTTTCCTGTTAATCCTAGCATGATAAAGAAGATTCAAAGAGAGTGAGATGCCAGCTCCTTTCAGTCAGTAGCTTCAAACATTTCTGGTATATGAAAAACATGTTTTTCAATGGCAAAAATCAATGAATATTGTAAATGCACAAACAGTAATATCTCCACATTGCAAGGTGCAATTCTGAAATTTTTTGCTTTTTCCTGCAAATCCTAGCATGATAAAGAAGATTCAAAGAGTGAGATGCCAGCTCCTTTCATTCAGTCAGTAGCTTCAAACATTTCTGGTATATGAAAAACATGTTTTTCAATGGCAAAAATCAATGAATATTGTAAATGCACAAACAGTAATATCTCCACATTGCAAGGTGCAATTCTGAAATTTTTTGCTTTTTCCTGCTAATCCTAGCATGATAAAGAAGATTCAAAGAGAGTGAGATGCCAGCTCCTTTCATTCAGTCAGTAGCTTCAAACATTTCTGGACGTTTTTCAATGGCAAAAATCAATGAATATTGTAAATGCACAAACAGTAATATCTCCACATTGCAAGGTGCAATTCTGAAATTTTTTGCTTTTTCCTGTTAATCCTAGCATGATAAAGAAGATTCAAAGAGAGTGAGATGCCAGCTCCTTTCATTCAGTCAGTAGCTTCAAACATTTCTGGTATATGAAAAACATGTTTTTCAATGGCAAAAATCAATGAATATTGTAAATGCACAAACAGTAATATCTCCACATTGCAAGGTGCAATTCTGAAATTTTTTGCTTTTTCCTGCTAATCCTAGCATGATAAAGAAGATTCAAAGAGAGTGAGATGCCAGCTCCTTTCATTCAGTCAGTAGCTTCAAACATTTCTGGTATATGAAAAACATGTTTTTCAATGGCAAAAATCAATGAATATTGTAAATGCACAAACAGTAATATCTCCACATTGCAAGGTGCAATTCTGAAATTTTTTGCTTTATCCTGCTAATCCTAGCATGATAAAGAAGATTCAAAGAGAGTGAGATGCCAGCTCCTTTCATTCAGTCAGTAGCTTCAAACATTTCTGGTATATGAAAAACATGTTTTTCAATGGCAAAAATCAATGAATATTGTAAATGCACAAACAGTAATATCTCCACATTGCAAGGTGCAATTCGGAAATTTTTTGCTTTTTCCTGCTAATCCTAGCATGATAAAGAAGATTCAAAGAGAGTGAGATGCCAGCTCCTTTCATTCAGTCAGTAGCTTCAAACATTTCTGGACGTTTTTCAATGGCAAAAATCATTGAATATTGTAAATGCACAAACAGTAATATCTCCACATTGCAAGGTGCAATTCTGAAATTTTTTGCTTTTTCCTGTTAATCCTAGCATGATAAAGAAGATTCAAAGAGAGTGAGATGCCAGCTCCTTTCATTCAGTCAGTAGCTTCAAACATTTCTGGTATATGAAAAACATGTTTTTCAATGGCAAAAATCAATGAATATTGTAAATGCACAAACAGTAATATCTCCACATTGCAAGGTGCAATTCTGAAATTTTTTGCTTTTTCCTGTTAATCCTAGCATGATAAAGAAGATTCAAAGAGAGTGAGATGCCAGCTCCTTTCATTCAGTCAGTAGCTTCAAACATTTCTGGTATATGAAAAACATGTTTTTCAATGGCAAAAATCAATGAATATTGTAAATGCACAAACAGTAATATCTCCACATTGCAAGGTGCAATTCTGAAATTTTTTGCTTTTTCCTGCTAATCCTAGCATGATAAAGAAGATTCAAAGAGAGTGAGATGCCAGCTCCTTTCATTCAGTCAGTAGCTTCAAACATTTCTGGTATATGAAAAACATGTTTTTCAATGGCAAAAATCAATGAATATTGTAAATGCACAAACAGTAATATCTCCACATTGCACGGTGCAATTCTGAAATTTTTAACTTTTTCCTGTTAATCCTAGCATGATAAAGAAGATTCAAAGAGAGTGAGATGCCAGCTCCTTTCATTCAGTCAGTAGCTTCAAACATTTCTGGACGTTTTTCAATGGCAAAAATCAATGAATATTGTAAATGCACAAACAGTAATATCTCCACATTGCAAGGTGCAATTCTGAAATTTTTTGCTTTTTCCTGTTAATCCTAGCATGATAAAGAAGATTCAAAGAGAGTGAGATGCCAGCTCCTTTCATTCAGTCAGTAGCTTCAAACATTTCTGGTATATGAAAAACATGTTTTTCAATGGCAAAAATCAATGAATATTGTAAATGCACAAACAGTAATATCTCCACATTGCAAGGTGCAATTCTGAAATTTTTTGCTTTTTCCTGTTAATCCTAGCATGATAAAGAAGATTCAAAGAGAGTGAGATGCCAGCTCCTTTCATTCAGTCAGTAGCTTCAAACATTTCTGGTATATGAAAAACATGTTTTTCAATGGCAAAAATCAATGAATATTGTAAATGCACAAACAGTAATATCTCCACATTGCAAGGTGCAATTCGGAAATTTTTTGCTTTTTCCTGCTAATCCTAGCATGATAAAGAAGATTCAAAGAGAGTGAGATGCCAGCTCCTTTCATTCAGTCAGTAGCTTCAAACATTTCTGGTATATGAATAACATGATGTTTTTCAATGGCAAAAATCAATGAATATTGTAAATGCACAAACAGTAATATCTCCACATTGCAAGGTGCAATTCTGAAATTTTTTGCTTTTTCCTGCTAATCCTAGCATGATAAAGAAGATTCAAAGAGAGTGAGATGCCAGCTCCTTTCATTCAGTCAGTAGCTTCAAACATTTCTGGACGTTTTTCAATGGCAAAAATCAATGAATATTGTAAATGCACAAACAGTAATATCTCCACATTGCAAGGTGCAATTCTGAAATTTTTTGCTTTTTCCTGTTAATCCTAGCATGATAAAGAAGATTCAAAGAGAGTGAGATGCCAGCTCCTTTCATTCAGTCAGTAGCTTCAAACATTTCTGGTATATGAAAAACATGTTTTTCAATGGCAAAAATCAATGAATATTGTAAATGCACAAACAGTAATATCTCCACATTGCAAGGTGCAATTCTGAAATTTTTTGCTATTTCCTGTTAATCCTAGCATGATAAAGAAGATTCAAAGAGAGTGAGATGCCAGCTCCTTTCATTCAGTCAGTAGCTTCAAACATTTCTGGTATATGAAAAACATGTTTTTCAATGGCAAAAATCAATGAATATTGTAAATGCACAAACAGTAATATCTCCACATTGCAAGGTGCAATTCTGAAATTTTTTGCTTTTTCCTGCTAATCCTAGCATGATAAAGAATATTCAAAGAGAGTGAGATGCCAGCTCCTTTCATTCAGTCAGTAGCTTCAAACATTTCTGGACGTTTTTCAATGGCAAAAATCAATGAATATTGTAAATGCACAAACAGTAATATCTCCACATTGCAAGGTGCAATTCTGAAATTTTTTGCTTTTTCCTGTTAATCCTAGCATGATAAAGAAGATTCAAAGAGAGTGAGATGCCAGCTCCTTTCATTCAGTCAGTAGCTTCAAACATTTCTGGTATATGAAAAACATGTTTTTCAATGGCAAAAATCAATGAATATTGTAAATGCACAAACAGTAATATCTCCACATTGCAAGGTGCAATTCTGAAATTTTTTGCTTTTTCCTGCTAATCCTAGCATGATAAAGAAGATTCAAAGAGAGTGAGATGCCAGCTCCTTTCATTCAGTCAGTAGCTTCAAACATTTCTGGTATATGAAAAACATGTTTTTCAATGGCAAAAATCAATGAATATTGTAAATGCACAAACAGTAATATCTCCACATTGCAAGGTGCAATTCTGAAATTTTTTGCTTTTTCCTGCTAATCCTAGCATGATAAAGAAGATTCAAAGAGAGTGAGATGCCAGCTCCTTTCATTCAGTCAGTAGCATCAAAGATTTCTGGTATATGAAAAACATGTTTTTCAATGGCAAAAATCAATGAATATTGTAAATGCACAAACAGTAATATCTCCACATTGCAAGGTGCAATTCTGAAATTTTTAGCTTTTTCCTGTTAATCCTAGCATGATAAAGAAGATTCAAAGAGAGTGAGATGCCAGCTCCTTTCATTCAGTCAGTAGCTTCAAACATTTCTGGACGTTTTTCAATGGCAAAAATCAATGAATATTGTAAATGCACAAACAGTAATATCTCCACATTGCAAGGTGCAATTCTGAAATTTTTTGCTTTTTCCTGTTAATCCTAGCATGATAAAGAAGATTCAAAGAGAGTGAGATGCCAGCTCCTTTCATTCAGTCAGTAGCTTCAAACATTTCTGGTATATGAAAAACATGTTTTTCAATGGCAAAAATCAATGAATATTGTAAATGCACAAACAGTAATATCTCCACATTGCAAGGTGCAATTCTGAAATTTTTCGCTTTTTCCTGCTAATCCTAGCATGATAAAGAAGATTCAAAGAGAGTGAAATGCCAGCTCCTTTCATTCAGTCAGTAGCTTCAAACATTTCTGGTATATGAAAAACATGTTTTTCAATGGCAAAAATCAATGAATATTGTAAATGCACAAACAGTAATATCTCCACATTGCAAGGTGCAATTCTGAAATTTTTTGCTTTCTCCTGCTAATCCTAGCATGATAAAGAAGATTCAAAGAGAGTGAGATGCCAGCTCCTTTCATTCAGTCAGTAGCTTCAAACATTTCTGGACGTTTTTCAATGGCAAAAATCAATGAATATTGTAAATGCACAAACAGTAATATCTCCACATTGCAAGGTGCAATTCTGAAATTTTTTGCTTTTTCCTGTTAATCCTAGCATGATAAAGAAGATTCAAAGAGAGTGAGATGCCAGCTCCTTTCATTCAGTCAGTAGCTTCAAACATTTCTGGTATATGAAAAACATGTTTTTCAATGGCAAAAATCAATGAATATTGTAAATGCACAAACAGTAATATCTCCACATTGCAAGGTGCAATTCTGAAATTTTTTGCTTTATCCTGCTAATCCTAGCATGATAAAGAAGATTCAAAGAGAGTGAGATGCCAGCTCCTTTCATTCAGTCAGTAGCTTCAAACATTTCTGGTATATGAAAAACATGTTTTTCAATGGCAAAAATCAATGAATATTGTAAATGCACAAACAGTAATATCTCCACATTGCAAGGTGCAATTCGGAAATTTTTTGCTTTTTCCTGCTAATCCTAGCATGATAAAGAAGATTCAAAGAGAGTGAGATGCCAGCTCCTTTCATTCAGTCAGTAGCTTCAAACATTTCTGGACGTTTTTCAATGGCAAAAATCAATGAATATTGTAAATGCACAAACAGTAATATCTCCACATTGCAAGGTGCAATTCTGAAATTTTTTGCTTTTTCCTGTTAATCCTAGCATGATAAAGAAGATTCAAAGAGAGTGAGATGCCAGCTCCTTTCATTCAGTCAGTAGCTTCAAACATTTCTGGTATATGAAAAACATGTTTTTCAATGGCAAAAATCAATGAATATTGTAAATGCACAAACAGTAATATCTCCACATTGCAAGGTGCAATTCTGAAATTTTTTGCTTTTTCCTGTTAATCCTAGCAAGATAAAGAAGATTCAAAGAGAGTGAGATGCCAGCTCCTTTCATTCAGTCAGTAGCTTCAAACATTTCTGGTATATGAAAAACATGTTTTTCAATGGCAAAAATCAATGAATATTGTAAATGCACAAACAGTAATATCTCCACATTGCAAGGTGCAATTCTGAAATTTTTTGCTTTTTCCTGCTAATCCTAGCATGATAAAGAAGATTCAAAGAGAGTGAGATGCCAGCTCCTTTCATTCAGTCAGTAGCTTCAAACATTTCTGGTATATGAAAAACATGTTTTTCAATGGCAAAAATCAATGAATATTGTAAATGCACAAACAGTAATATCTCCACATTGCAAGGTGCAATTCTGAAATTTTTTGCTTTATCCTGCTAATCCTAGCATGATAAAGAAGATTCAAAGAGAGTGAGATGCCAGCTCCTTTCATTCAGTCAGTAGCTTCAAACATTTCTGGTATATGAAAAACATGTTTTTCAATGGCAAAAATCAATGAATATTGTAAATGCACAAACAGTAATATCTCCACATTGCAAGGTGCAATTCGGAAATTTTTTGCTTTTTCCTGCTAATCCTAGCATGATAAAGAAGATTCAAAGAGAGTGAGATGCCAGCTCCTTTCATTCAGTCAGTAGCTTCAAACATTTCTGGACGTTTTTCAATGGCAAAAATCAATGAATATTGTAAATGCACAAACAGTAATATCTCCACATTGCAAGGTGCAATTCTGAAATTTTTTGCTTTTTCCTGTTAATCCTAGCATGATAAAGAAGATTCAAAGAGAGTGAGATGCCAGCTCCTTTCATTCAGTCAGTAGCTTCAAACATTTCTGGTATATGAAAAACATGTTTTTCAATGGCAAAAATCAATGAATATTGTAAATGCACAAACAGTAATATCTCCACATTGCAAGGTGCAATTCTGAAATTTTTTGCTTTTTCCTGTTAATCCTAGCAAGATAAAGAAGATTCAAAGAGAGTGAGATGCCAGCTCCTTTCATTCAGTCAGTAGCTTCAAACATTTCTGGTATATGAAAAACATGTTTTTCAATGGCAAAAATCAATGAATATTGTAAATGCACAAACAGTAATATCTCCACATTGCAAGGTGCAATTCTGAAATTTTTTGCTTTTTCCTGCTAATCCTAGCATGATAAAGAAGATTCAAAGAGAGTGAGATGCCAGCTCCTTTCATTCAGTCAGTAGCTTCAAACATTTCTGGTATATGAAAAACATGTTTTTCAATGGCAAAAATCAATGAATATTGTAAATGCACAAACAGTAATATCTCCACATTGCAAGGTGCAATTCGGAAATTTTTTGCTTTTTCCTGCTAATCCTAGCATGATAAAGAAGATTCAAAGAGAGTGAGATGCCAGCTCCTTTCATTCAGTCAGTAGCTTCAAACATTTCTGGTATATGAATAACATGATGTTTTTCAATGGCAAAAATCAATGAATATTGTAAATGCACAAACAGTAATATCTCCACATTGCAAGGTGCAATTCTGAAATTTTTTGCTTTTTCCTGCTAATCCTAGCATGATAAAGAAGATTCAAAGAGAGTGAGATGCCAGCTCCTTTCATTCAGTCAGTAGCTTCAAACATTTCTGGACGTTTTTCAATGGCAAAAATCAATGAATATTGTAAATGCACAAACAGTAATATCTCCACATTGCAAGGTGCAATTCTGAAATTTTTTGCTTTTTCCTGTTAATCCTAGCATGATAAAGAAGATTCAAAGAGAGTGAGATGCCAGCTCCTTTCATTCAGTCAGTAGCTTCAAACATTTCTGGTATATGAAAAACATGTTTTTCAATGGCAAAAATCAATGAATATTGTAAATGCACAAACAGTAATATCTCCACATTGCAAGGTGCAATTCTGAAATTTTTTGCTTTTTCCTGTTAAACCTAGCATGATAAAGAAGATTCAAAGAGAGTGAGATGCCAGCTCCTTTCATTCAGTCAGTAGCTTCAAACATTTCTGGTATATGAAAAACATGTTTTTCAATGGCAAAAATCAATGAATATTGTAAATGCACAAACAGTAATATCTCCACATTGCAAGGTGCAATTCTGAAATTTTTTGCTTTTTCCTGCTAATCCTAGCATGATAAAGAAGATTCAAAGAGAGTGAGATGCCAGCTCCTTTCATTCAGTCAGTAGCTTCAAACATTTCTGGTATATGAAAAACATGTTTTTCAATGGCAAAAATCAATGAATATTGTAAATGCACAAACAGTAATATCTCCACATTGCAAGGTGCAATTCGGAAATTTTTTGCTTTTTCCTGCTAATCCTAGCATGATAAAGAAGATTCAAAGAGAGTGAGATGCCAGCTCCTTTCATTCAGTCAGTAGCTTCAAACATTTCTGGTATATGAATAACATGATGTTTTTCAATGGCAAAAATCAATGAATATTGTAAATGCACAAACAGTAATATCTCCACATTGCAAGGTGCAATTCTGAAATTTTTTGCTTTTTCCTGTTAATCCTAGCATGATAAAGAAGATTCAAAGAGAGTGAGATGCCAGCTCCTTTCATTCAGTCAGTAGCTTCAAACATTTCTGGTATATGAAAAACATGTTTTTCAATGGCAAAAATCAATGAATATTGTAAATGCACAAACAGTAATATCTCCACATTGCAAGGTGCAATTCGGAAATTTTTTGCTTTTTCCTGCTAATCCTAGCATGATAAAGAAGATTCAAAGAGAGTGAGATGCCAGCTCCTTTCATTCAGTCAGTAGCTTCAAACATTTCTGGTATATGAATAACATGATGTTTTTCAATGGCAAAAATCAATGAATATTGTAAATGCACAAACAGTAATATCTCCACATTGCAAGGTGCAATTCTGAAATTTTTTGCTTTTTCCTGCTAATCCTAGCATGATAAAGAAGATTCAAAGAGAGTGAGATGCCAGCTCCTTTCATTCAGTCAGTAGCTTCAAACATTTCTGGACGTTTTTCAATGGCAAAAATCAATGAATATTGTAAATGCACAAACAGTAATATCTCCACATTGCAAGGTGCAATTCTGAAATTTTTTGCTTTTTCCTGTTAATCCTAGCATGATAAAGAAGATTCTTTATCATGCTAAGAGGAGCAGGAAAAAGCAAAAAATTTCAGAATTGCACCTTGCAATGCGGAGAAATTACTGTTTGTGCATTTACAATATTCATTGATTTTTGCCCTTGAAAAACGTCCAGAAATGATTGAAGCTACTGACTGAATGAAAGGAGCTGGCATCTCACTCTCTTTGAATCTTCTTTATCATGCTAAGAGGAGCAGGAAAAAGCAAAAAATTTCAAAATTGCACCTTGCAATGCGGAGAAATTACTGTTTGTGCATTTACAATATTCATTGATTTTTGCCATTGAAAAACATGTTATTCATATACCAGAAATGTTTGAAGCTCCTGACTGAATGAAAGGAGCTGGCACCTCACTCTCTTTGAATCTTCTTTATCATGCTAAGAGGAGCAGGAAAAAGCAAAAAATTTCAGAATTGCACCTTGCAATGCGGAGAAATTACTGTTTGTGCATTTACAATATTCATTGATTTTTGCCATTGAAAAACGTCCAGAAATGATTGAAGCTACTGACTGAATGAAAGGAGCTGGCATCTCACTCTCTCTGAATCTTCTTTATCATGCTAAGAGGAGCAGGAAAAAGCAAAAAATTTCAGAATTGCACCTTGCAATGCGGAGAAATTACTGTTTGTGCATTTACAATATTCATTGATTTTTGCCATTGAAAAATGTCCAGAAATGATTGAAGCTACTGACTGAATGAAAGGAGCTGGCATCTCACTCTCTTTGAATCTTCTTTATCATGCTAAGAGGAGCAGGAAAAAGCAAAAAATTTCAGAATTGCACCTTGCAATGTGGAGAAATTACTGTTTGTGCATTTACAATATTCATTGATTTTTACCATTGAAAAACGTCCAGAAATGATTGAAGCTACTGACTGAATGAAAGGAGCTGGCATCTCACTCTCTTTGAATCTTCTTTATCATGCTAAGAGGAGCAGGAAAAAGCAAAAAATTTCAGAATTGCACCTTGCAATGCGGAGAAATTACTGTTTGTGCATTTACAATATTCATTGATTTTTGCGATTGAAAAACATCATGTTATTCATATACCAGAAATGAATGAAGCTACTGACTGAATGAAAGGAGCTGGCATCTCACTCTCTTTGAATCTTCTTTATCATGCTAAGAGGAGCAGGAAAAAGTAAAAAATTTCAGAATTGCACCTTGCAATGCGGAGAAATTACTGTTTGTGCATTTACAATATTCAATGATTTTTGCCATTGAAAAACGTCCAGAAATGATTGAAGCTACTGACTGAATGAAAGGAGCTGGCTTCTCACTCTCTTTGAATCTTGTTTATCATGCTAAGAGGAGCACGAAAAAGCAAAAAATTTCAGAATTGCACCTTGCAATGCGGAGAAATTACTGTTTGTGCATTTACAATATTCATTGATTTTTGCCATTGAAAAACGTCCAGAAATGATTGAAGCTACTGACTGAATGAAAGGAGCTGGCATCTCACTCTCTTTGAATCTTCTTTATCATACTAAGAGGAGCAGGAAAAAGCAAAAAATTTCAGAATTGCACCTTGCAATGCGGAGAAATTACTGTTTGTGCATTTACTATATTCATTGATTTTTGCCATTGAAAAACATCATGTTATTCATATACCAGAAATGATTGAAGCTACTGACTGAATGAAAGAGCTGGCATCTCACTCTCTTTGAATCTTCTTTATCATGCTAAGAGGAGCAGGAAAAAGTAAAAAATTTCAGAATTGCACCTTGCAATGCGGAGAAATTACTGTTTGTGCATTTACAATATTCATTGATTTTTGCCATTGAAAAACATCATGTTATTCATATACCAGAAATGATTGAAGCTACTGACTGAATGAAAGGAGCTGGCATCTCACTCTCTTTGAATCTTCTTTATCATGCTAAGAGGAGCAGGAAAAAGTAAAAAATTTCAGAATTGCACCTTGCAATGCGGAGAAATTAATGTTTGTGCATTTACAATATTCAATGATTTTTGCCATTGAAAAACGTCCAGAAATGATTGAAGCTACTGACTGAACGAAAGGAGCTGGCATCTCACTCTCTTTAAATCTTCTTTATCATGCAAAGAGGAGCAGGAAAAAGCAAAAAATTTCAGAATTGCACCTTGCAATGCGGAGAAATCACTGTTTGTGCATTTAAAATATTCATTGATTTTTGCCATTGAAAAAGATCATGTTATTCATATACCAGAAATGTTTGAAGCTACTGACTGAATGAAAGGAGCTGGCATCTCACTCTCTTTGAATCTTCTTTATCATGCTAAGAGGAGCAGGAAAAAGCAAAAAATTTCAGAATTGCACCTTGCAATGCGGAGAAATTACTGTTTGTGCATTTACAATTCATTGATTTTTGCCATTGAAAAACGTCCAGAAATGATTGAAGCTACTGACTGAATGAAAGGAGCTGGCATCTCACTCTCTTTGAATCTTCTTTATCATGCTAAGAGGAGCAGGAAAAAGCAAAAAATTTCAGAATTGCACCTTGCAATGCGGAGAAATTACTGTTTGTGCATTTACAAAATTCATTGATTTTTGCCATTGAAAAACATCATGTTATTCATATACCAGAAATGATTGAAGCTACTGACTGAATGAAAGGAGCTGGCATCTCACTCTCTTTGAATCTTCTTTATCATGCTAAGAGGAGCAGGAAAAAGCAAAAAATTTCAGAATTGCACCTTGCAATGCGGAGAAATTACTGTTTGTGCATTTACAATATTCATTGATTTTTGCCATTGAAAAACGTCCAGAAATGATTGAAGCTACTGACTGAATGAAAGGAGCTGGCATCTCACTCTCTTTGAATCTTCTTTATCATGCTAAGAGGAGCAGGAAAAAGCAAAAAATTTCAGAATTGCACCTTGCAATGCGGAGAAATTACTGTTTGTGCATTTACAATATTCATTGATTTTTGCCATTGAAAATCATCATGTTATTCATATACCAGAAATGTTTGAAGCTACTGACTGAATGAAAGGAGCTGGCATCTCACTCTCTTTGAATCTTCTTTATCATGCTAAGAGGAGCAGGAAAAAGCAAAAAATTTCAGAATTGCACCTTGCAATGCGGATAAATTACTGTTTGTGCATTTACAATATTCATTGATTTTTGCCATTGAAAAACATCATGTTATTCATATACCAGAAATGATTGAAGCTACTGACTGAATGAAAGAGCTGGCATCTCACTCTCTTTGAATCTTCTTTATCATGCTAAGAGGAGCAGGAAAAAGTAAAAAATTTCAGAATTGCACCTTGCAATGCGGAGAAATTACTGTTTGTGCATTTGCAATATTCATTGATTTTTGCCATTGAAAAACATCATGTTATTCATATACCAGAAATGATTGAAGCTACTGACTGAATGAAAGGAGCTGGCATCTCACTCTCTTTGAATCTTCTTTATCATGCTAAGAGGAGCAGGAAAAAGTAAAAAATTTCAGAATTGCACCTTGCAATGCGGAGAAATTAATGTTTGTGCATTTACAATATTCAATGATTTTTGCCATTGAAAAACGTCTAGAAATGATTGAAGCTACTGACTGAACGAAAGGAGCTGGCATCTCACTCTCTTTAAATCTTCTTTATCATGCAAAGAGGAGCAGGAAAAAGCAAAAAATTTCAGAATTGCACCTTGCAATGCGGAGAAATCACTGTTTGTGCATTTAAAATATTCATTGATTTTTGCCATTGAAAAACATCATGTTATTCATATACCAGAAATGTTTGAAGCTACTGACTGAATGAAAGGAGCTGGCATCTCACTCTCTTTGAATCTTCTTTATCATGCTAAGAGGAGCAGGAAAAAGCAAAAAATTTCAGAATTGCACCTTGCAATGCGGAGAAATTACTGTTTGTGCATTTACAATTCATTGATTTTTGCCATTGAAAAACGTCCAGAAATGATTGAAGCTACTGACTGAATGAAAGGAGCTGGCATCTCACTCTCTTTGAATCTTCTTTATCATGCTAAGAGGAGCAGGAAAAAGCAAAAAATTTCAGAATTGCACCTTGCAATGCGGAGAAATTACTGTTTGTGCATTTACAAAATTCATTGATTTTTGCCATTGAAAAACATCATGTTATTCATATACCAGAAATGATTGAAGCTACTGACTGAATGAAAGGAGCTGGCATCTCACTCTCTTTGAATCTTCTTTATCATGCTAAGAGGAGCAGGAAAAAGCAAAAAATTTCAGAATTGCACCTTGCAATGCGGAGAAATTACTGTTTGTGCATTTACAATATTCATTGATTTTTGCCATTGAAAAACGTCCAGAAATGATTGAAGCTACTGACTGAATGAAAGGAGCTGGCATCTCACTATCTTTGAATCTTCTTTATCATGCTAAGAGGAGCAGGAAAAAGCAAAAAATTTCAGAATTGCACCTTGCAATGCGGAGAAATTACTGTTTGTGCATTTACAATATTCATTGATTTTTGCCATTGAAAATCATCATGTTATTCATATACCAGAAATGTTTGAAGCTACTGACTGAATGAAAGGAGCTGGCATCTCACTCTCTTTGAATCTTCTTTATCATGCTAAGAGGAGCAGGAAAAAGCAAAAAATTTCAGAATTGCACCTTGCAATGCGGAGAAATTACTGTTTGTGCATTTACAATATTCATTGATTTTTGCCATTGAAAAACATCATGTTATTCATATACCAGAAATGATTGAAGCTACTGACTGAATGAAAGGATCTGGCATCTTACTCTCTTTGAATCTTCTTTATCATGCTAAGAGCAGCAGGAAAAAGCAAAAAATTTCAGAATTGCACCTTGCAATGCGGAGAAATTACTGTTTGTGCATTTACAATATTCATTGATTTTTGCCATTGAAAAACATCATGTTATTCATATACCAGAAATGATTGAAGCTACTGACTGAATGAAAGTAGCTGGCATCTCACTCTCTTTGAATCGTCTTTATCATGCTAAGAGGAGCAGGAAAAAGCAAAAAATTTCAGAATTGCACCTTGCAATGCGGAGAAATTACTGTTTGTGCATTTACAATATTCATTGATTTTTGCAATTGAAAAACGTCCAGAAATGATTGAAGCTACTGACTGAATGAAAGGAGCTGGCATCTCACTCTCTTTGAATCTTCTTTATCATGCTAAGAGGAGCAGGAAAAAGCAAAAAATTTCAGAATTGCACCTTGCAATGCGGAGAAATTACTGTTTGTGCATTTACAATATTCATTGATTTTTGCCATTGAAAAACATCATGTTATTCATATACCAGAAATGTTTGAAGCTACTGACTGAATGAAAGGAGCTGGCATCTCACTCTCTTTGAATCTTCTTTATCGTGCTAAGAGGAGCAGGAAAAAGCAAAAAATTTCAGAATTGCACCTTGCAATGCGGAGAAATTACTGTTTGTGCATTTACAATATTCATTGATTTTTGCCTTTGAAAAACGTCCAGAAATGATTGAAGCTACTGACTGAATGAAAGGAGCTGGCATCTCACTCTCTTTGAATCTTGTTTATCATGCTAAGAGGAGCAGGAAAAAGCAAAAAATTTCAGAATTGCACCTTGCAATGCGGAGAAATTACTGTTTGTGCATTTACAATATTCATTGATTTTTGCCATTGAAAAACGTCCAGAAATGATTGAAGCTACTGACTGAATGAAAGGAGCTGGCATCTCACTCTCTTTGAATCTTCTTTATCATGCTAAGAGGAGCAGGAAAAAGCAAAAAATTTCAGAATTGCACCTTGCAATGCGGAGAAATTACTGTTTGTGCATTTACAATATTCATTGATTTTTGCCATTGAAAAACATCATGTTATTCATATACCAGAAATGTTTGAAGCTACTGACTGAATGAAAGGAGCTGGCATCTCACTCTCTTTGAATCTTTTTATCATGCTAAGAGGAGCAGGAAAAAGCAAAAAATTTCAGACTTGCACCTTGCAATGCGGAGAAATTACTGTTTGTGCATTTACAATATTCATTGATTTTTGCCATTGAAAAACATCATGTTATTCATATACCAGAAATGTTTGAAGCTACTGACTGAATAAAAGGAGCTGGCATCTCACTCTCTTTGAATCTTCTTTATCATGCTAAGAGGAGCAGGAAAAAGCAAAAAATTTCAGAATTGCACCTTGCAATGCGGAGAAATTACAGTTTGTGCATTTACAATATTCATTGATTTTTGCCATTGAAAACCGTCCAGAAATGATTGAAGCTACTGACTGAATGAAAGGAGCTGGCATCTCACTCTCTTTGAATCTTCTTTATCATGCTAAGAGGAGCAGGAAAAAGCAAAAAATTTCAGACTTGCACCTTGCAATGCGGAGAAATTACTGTTTGTGCATTTACAATATTCATTGATTTTTGCCATTGAAAAACATCATGTTATTCATATACCAGAAATGTTTGAAGCTACTGACTGAATGAAAGGAGCTGGAATCTCACTCTCTTTGAATCTTCTTTACCATGCTAAGAGGAGCAGGAAAAAGCAAAAAATTTCAGAATTGCACCTTGCAATGCGGAGAAATTACTGTTTGTGCATTTACAATATTCATTGATTTTTGCCATTGAAAAACGTCCAGAAATGATTGAAGCTACTGACTGAATGAAAGGAGCTGGCATCTCACTCTCTTTGAATCTTCTTTATCATGCTAAGAGGAGCAGGAAAAAGCAAAAAATTTCAGAATTGCACCTTGCAATGCGGAGAAATTACAGTTTGTGCATTTACAATATTCATTGATTTTTGCCATTGAAAAACGTCCAGAAATGATTGAAGCTACTGACTGAATGAAAGGAGCTGGCATCTCACTCTCTTTGAATCTTCTTTATCATGCTAAGAGGAGCAGGAAAAAGCAAAAAATTTCAGAATTGCACCTTGCAATGCGGAGAAATTACTGTTTGTGCATTTACAATATTCATTGATTTTTGCCATTGAAAAACGTCCAGAAATGATTGAAGCTACTGACTGAATGAAAGGAGCTGGCATCTCACTCTCTTTGAATCTTCTTTATCATGCTAAGAGGAGCAGGAAAAAGCAAAAAATTTCAGAATTGCACCTTGCAATGCGGAGAAATTACTGTTTGTGCATTTACAATATTCATTGATTTTTGCCATTGAAAAACATGTTATTCATATACCAGAAATGTTTGAAGCTACTGACTGAATGAAAGGAGCTGGCACCTCACTCTCTTTGAATCTTCTTTATCATGCTAAGAGGAGCAGGAAAAAGCAAAAAATTTCAGAATTCCACCTTGCAATGCGGAGAAATTACTGTTTGTGCATTTACAATATTCATTGATTTTTGCCATTGAAAAACGTCCAGAAATGATTGAAGCTACTGACTGAATGAAAGGAGCTGGCATCTCACTCTCTTTGAATCTTCTTTATCATGCTAAGAGGAGCAGGAAAAAGCAAAAAATTTCAGAATTGCACCTTGCAATGCGGAGAAATTACTGTTTGTGCATTTACAATATTCATTGATTTTTGCCATTGAAAAACGTCCAGAAATGATTGAAGCTACTGACTGAATGAAAGGAGCTGGCATCTCACTCTCTTTGAATCTTCTTTATCATGCTAAGAGGAGCAGGAAAAAGCAAAAAATTTCAGAATTGCGCCTTGCAATGCGGAGAAATTACTGTTTGTGCATTTACAAAATTCATTGATTTTTGCCATTGAAAAACATCATGTTATTCATATACCAGAAATGATTGAAGCTACTGACTGAATGAAAGGAGCTGGCATATCACTCTCTTTGAATCTTCTTTATCATGCTAAGAGGAGCAGGAAAAAGTAAAAAATTACAGAATTGCACCTTGCAATGCGGAGAAATTACTGTTTGTGCATTTACAAAATTCATTGATTTTTGCCATTGAAAAACGTCCAGAAATGATTGAAGCTACTGACTGAATGAAAGGAGCTGGCATCTCACTCTCTTTGAATCTTCGTTATCATGCTAAGAGGAGCAGGAAAAAGCAAAAAATTTCAGAATTGCACCTTGCAATGCGGAGAAATTACTGTTTGTGCATTTACAATATTCATTGATTTTTGCGATTGAAAAACATCATGTTATTCATATACCATAAATGATTGAAGCTACTGACTGAATGAAAGGAGCTGGCATCTCACTCTCTTTGAATCTTCTTTATCATGCTAAGAGGAGCAGGAAAAAGTAAAAAATTTCAGAATTGCATCTTGCAATGCGGAGAAATTACTGTTTGTGCATTTACAATATTCAATGATTTTTGCCATTGAAAAACGTCCAGAAATGATTGAAGCTACTGACTGAACGAAAGGAGCTGGCATCTCACTCTCTTTGAATCTTCTTTATCATGCTAAGAGGAGCAGGAAAAAGCAAAAAATTTCAGAATTGCACCTTGCAATGCGGAGAAATTACTGTTTGTGCATTTACAATATTCATTGATTTTTGCCATTGAAAAACATCATGTTATTCATATACCAGAAATGTTTGAAGCTACTGACTGAATGAAAGGAGCTGGCATCTCACTCTCTTTGAATCTTCTTCATAATGCTAAGAGGAGCAGGAAAAAGCAAAAAATTTCAGAATTGCACCTTGCAATGCGGAGAAATTACTGTTTGTGCATTTACAATATTCATTGATTTTTGCCATTGAAAAACGTCCAGAAATGATTGAAGCTACTGACTGAATGAAAGGAGCTGGCATCTCACTCTCTTTGAATCTTCTTTATCATGCTATGAGGAGCAGGAAAAAGCAAAAAATTTCAGAATTGCACCTTGCAATGCGGAGAAATTACTGTTTGTGCATTTACAATATTCATTGATTTTTGCCATTGAAAAACGTCCAGAAATGATTGAAGCTACTGACTGAATGAAAGGAGCTGGCATCTCACTCTCTTTGAATCTTCTTTATCATGCTAAGAGGAGCAGGAAAAAGCAAAAAATTTCAGAATTGCACCTTGCAATGCGGAGAAATTACTGTTTGTGCATTTACAATATTCATTGATTTTTGCCATTGAAAAACATCATGTTATTCATATACCAGAAATGTTTGAAGCTACTGACTGAATGAAAGGAGCTGGCATCTCACTCTCTTTGAATCTTCTTTATCATGCTAAGAGGAGCAGGAAAAAGCAAAAAATTTCAGAATTGCACCTTGCAATGCGGATAAATTACTGTTTGTGCATTTACAATATTCATTGATTTTTGCCATTGAAAAACATCATGTTATTCATATACCAGAAATGATTGAAGCTACTGACTGAATGAAAGGAGCTGGCATCTCACTCTCTTTGAATCTTCTTTATCATGCTAACAGGAGCAGGAAAAAGCAAAAAATTTCAGAATTGCACCTTGCAATGCGGAGAAATTACTGTTTGTGCATTTACAATATTCATTGATTTTTGCAATTGAAAAACGTCCAGAAATGATTGAAGCTACCGACTGAATGAAAGGAGCTGGCATCTCACTCTCTTTGAATCTTCTTTATCATGCTAAGAGGAGCAGGAAAAAGCAAAAAATTTCAGAATTGCACCTTGCAATGCGGAGAAATTACTGTTTGTGCATTTACAATATTCATTGATTTTTGCCATTGAAAAACATCATGTTATTCATATACCAGAAATGTTTGAAGCTACTGACTGAATGAAAGGAGCTGGCATCTCACTCTCTTTGAATCTTTTTATCATGCTAAGAGGAGCAGGAAAAAGCAAAAAATTTCAGACTTGCACCTTGCAATGCGGAGAAATTACTGTTTGTGCATTTACAATATTCATTGATTTTTGCCATTGAAAAACATCATGTTATTCATATACCAGAAATGTTTGAAGCTACTGACTGAATAAAAGGAGCTGGCATCTCACTCTCTTTGAATCTTCTTTATCATGCTAAGAGGAGCAGGAAAAAGCAAAAAATTTCAGAATTGCACCTTGCAATGCGGAGAAATTACAGTTTGTGCATTTACAATATTCATTGATTTTTGCCATTGAAAACCGTCCAGAAATGATTGAAGCTACTGACTGAATGAAAGGAGCTGGCATCTCACTCTCTTTGAATCTTCTTTATCATGCTAAGAGGAGCAGGAAAAAGCAAAAAATTTCAGACTTGCACCTTGCAATGCGGAGAAATTACTGTTTGTGCATTTACAATATTCATTGATTTTTGCCATTGAAAAACATCATGTTATTCATATACCAGAAATGTTTGAAGCTACTGACTGAATGAAAGGAGCTGGAATCTCACTCTCTTTGAATCTTCTTTACCATGCTAAGAGGAGCAGGAAAAAGCAAAAAATTTCAGAATTGCACCTTGCAATGCGGAGAAATTACTGTTTGTGCATTTACAATATTCATTGATTTTTGCCATTGAAAAACGTCCAGAAATGATTGAAGCTACTGACTGAATGAAAGGAGCTGGCATCTCACTCTCTTTGAATCTTCTTTATCATGCTAAGAGGAGCAGGAAAAAGCAAAAAATTTCAGAATTGCACCTTGCAATGCGGAGAAATTACAGTTTGTGCATTTACAATATTCATTGATTTTTGCCATTGAAAAACGTCCAGAAATGATTGAAGCTACTGACTGAATGAAAGGAGCTGGCATCTCACTCTCTTTGAATCTTCTTTATCATGCTAAGAGGAGCAGGAAAAAGCAAAAAATTTCAGAATTGCACCTTGCAATGCGGAGAAATTACTGTTTGTGCATTTACAATATTCATTGATTTTTGCCATTGAAAAACGTCCAGAAATGATTGAAGCTACTGACTGAATGAAAGGAGCTGGCATCTCACTCTCTTTGAATCTTCTTTATCATGCTAAGAGGAGCAGGAAAAAGCAAAAAATTTCAGAATTGCACCTTGCAATGCGGAGAAATTACTGTTTGTGCATTTACAATATTCATTGATTTTTGCCATTGAAAAACATGTTATTCATATACCAGAAATGTTTGAAGCTACTGACTGAATGAAAGGAGCTGGCACCTCACTCTCTTTGAATCTTCTTTATCATGCTAAGAGGAGCAGGAAAAAGCAAAAAATTTCAGAATTCCACCTTGCAATGCGGAGAAATTACTGTTTGTGCATTTACAATATTCATTGATTTTTGCCATTGAAAAACGTCCAGAAATGATTGAAGCTACTGACTGAATGAAAGGAGCTGGCATCTCACTCTCTTTGAATCTTCTTTATCATGCTAAGAGGAGCAGGAAAAAGCAAAAAATTTCAGAATTGCACCTTGCAATGCGGAGAAATTACTGTTTGTGCATTTACAATATTCATTGATTTTTGCCATTGAAAAACGTCCAGAAATGATTGAAGCTACTGACTGAATGAAAGGAGCTGGCATCTCACTCTCTTTGAATCTTCTTTATCATGCTAAGAGGAGCAGGAAAAAGCAAAAAATTTCAGAATTGCGCCTTGCAATGCGGAGAAATTACTGTTTGTGCATTTACAAAATTCATTGATTTTTGCCATTGAAAAACATCATGTTATTCATATACCAGAAATGATTGAAGCTACTGACTGAATGAAAGGAGCTGGCATATCACTCTCTTTGAATCTTCTTTATCATGCTAAGAGGAGCAGGAAAAAGTAAAAAATTACAGAATTGCACCTTGCAATGCGGAGAAATTACTGTTTGTGCATTTACAAAATTCATTGATTTTTGCCATTGAAAAACGTCCAGAAATGATTGAAGCTACTGACTGAATGAAAGGAGCTGGCATCTCACTCTCTTTGAATCTTCGTTATCATGCTAAGAGGAGCAGGAAAAAGCAAAAAATTTCAGAATTGCACCTTGCAATGCGGAGAAATTACTGTTTGTGCATTTACAATATTCATTGATTTTTGCGATTGAAAAACATCATGTTATTCATATACCATAAATGATTGAAGCTACTGACTGAATGAAAGGAGCTGGCATCTCACTCTCTTTGAATCTTCTTTATCATGCTAAGAGGAGCAGGAAAAAGTAAAAAATTTCAGAATTGCATCTTGCAATGCGGAGAAATTACTGTTTGTGCATTTACAATATTCAATGATTTTTGCCATTGAAAAACGTCCAGAAATGATTGAAGCTACTGACTGAACGAAAGGAGCTGGCATCTCACTCTCTTTGAATCTTCTTTATCATGCTAAGAGGAGCAGGAAAAAGCAAAAAATTTCAGAATTGCACCTTGCAATGCGGAGAAATTACTGTTTGTGCATTTACAATATTCATTGATTTTTGCCATTGAAAAACATCATGTTATTCATATACCAGAAATGTTTGAAGCTACTGACTGAATGAAAGGAGCTGGCATCTCACTCTCTTTGAATCTTCTTCATAATGCTAAGAGGAGCAGGAAAAAGCAAAAAATTTCAGAATTGCACCTTGCAATGCGGAGAAATTACTGTTTGTGCATTTACAATATTCATTGATTTTTGCCATTGAAAAACGTCCAGAAATGATTGAAGCTACTGACTGAATGAAAGGAGCTGGCATCTCACTCTCTTTGAATCTTCTTTATCATGCTATGAGGAGCAGGAAAAAGCAAAAAATTTCAGAATTGCACCTTGCAATGCGGAGAAATTACTGTTTGTGCATTTACAATATTCATTGATTTTTGCCATTGAAAAACGTCCAGAAATGATTGAAGCTACTGACTGAATGAAAGGAGCTGGCATCTCACTCTCTTTGAATCTTCTTTATCATGCTAAGAGGAGCAGGAAAAAGCAAAAAATTTCAGAATTGCACCTTGCAATGCGGAGAAATTACTGTTTGTGCATTTACAATATTCATTGATTTTTGCCATTGAAAAACATCATGTTATTCATATACCAGAAATGTTTGAAGCTACTGACTGAATGAAAGGAGCTGGCATCTCACTCTCTTTGAATCTTCTTTATCATGCTAAGAGGAGCAGGAAAAAGCAAAAAATTTCAGAATTGCACCTTGCAATGCGGATAAATTACTGTTTGTGCATTTACAATATTCATTGATTTTTGCCATTGAAAAACATCATGTTATTCATATACCAGAAATGATTGAAGCTACTGACTGAATGAAAGGAGCTGGCATCTCACTCTCTTTGAATCTTCTTTATCATGCTAACAGGAGCAGGAAAAAGCAAAAAATTTCAGAATTGCACCTTGCAATGCGGAGAAATTACTGTTTGTGCATTTACAATATTCATTGATTTTTGCAATTGAAAAACGTCCAGAAATGATTGAAGCTACCGACTGAATGAAAGGAGCTGGCATCTCACTCTCTTTGAATCTTCTTTATCATGCTAAGAGGAGCAGGAAAAAGCAAAAAATTTCAGAATTGCACCTTGCAATGCGGAGAAATTACTGTTTGTGCATTTACAATATTCATTGATTTTTGCCATTGAAAAACATCATGTTATTCATATACCAGAAATGTTTGAAGCTACTGACTGAATGAAAGGAGCTGGCATCTCACTCTCTTTGAATCTTCTTTATCATGCTAAGAGGAGCAGGAAAAAGCAAAAAATTTCAGAATTGCACCTTGCAATGCGGAGAAATTACTGTTTGTGCATTTACAAAATTCATTGATTTTTGCCATTGAAAAACATCATGTTATTCATATACCAGAAATGACTGAAGCTACTGACTGAATGAAAGGAGCTGGCATCTCACTCTCTTTGAATCTTCTTTATCATGCTAAGAGGAGCAGGAAAAAGCAAAAAATTTCAGAATTGCACCTTGCAATGCGGAGAAATTACTGTTTGTGCATTTACAATATTCATTGATTTTTGCCATTGAAAAACGTCCAGAAATGATTGAAGCTACTGACTGAATGAAAGGAGCTGGCATCTCACTCTCTTTGAATCTTCTTTATCATGCTAAGAGGAGCAGGAAAAAGCAAAAAATTTCAGAATTGCACCTTGCAATGCGGAGAAATTACTGTTTGTGCATTTACAATATTCATTGATTTTTGCCATTGAAAAACATCATGTTATTCATATACCAGAAATGTTTGAAGCTACTGACTGAATGAAAGGAGCTGGCATCTCACTCTCTTTGAATCTTCTTTATCATGCTAAGAGGAGCAGGAAAAAGCAAAAAATTTCAGAATTGCACCTTGCAATGCGGATAAATTACTGTTTGTGCATTTACAATATTCATTGATTTTTGCCATTGAAAAACATCATGTTATTCATATACCATAAATGATTGAAGCTACTGACTGAATGAAAGGAGCTGGCATCTCACTCTCTTTGAATCTTCTTTATCATGCTAACAGGAGCAGGAAAAAGCAAAAAATTTCAGAATTGCACCTTGCAATGCGTAGAAATTACTGTTTGTGCATTTACAATATTCATTGATTTTTGCAATTGAAAAACGTCCAGAAATGATTGAAGCTACCGACTGAATGAAAGGAGCTGGCATCTCACTCTCTTTGAATCTTCTTTATCATGATAAGAGGAGCAGGAAAAAGCAAAAAATTTCAGAATTGCACCTTGCAATGCGGAGAAATTACTGTTTGTGCATTTACAATATTCATTGATTTTTGCCATTGAAAAACATCATTTTATTCATATACCAGAAATGTTTGAAGCTACTGACTGAATAAAAGGAGCTGGCATCTCACTCTCTTTGAATCTTGTTTATCATGCTAAGAGGAGCAGGAAAAAGCAAAAAATTTCAGAATTGCACCTTGCAATGCGGAGAAATTACTGTTTGTGCATTTACAATATTCATTGATTTTTGCCATTGAAAAACGTCCAGAAATGATTGAAGCTACTGACTGAATGAAAGGAGCTGGAATCTCACTCTCTTTGAATCTTGTTTATCATGCTAAGAGGAGCAGGAAAAAGCAAAAAATTTCAGAATTGCACCTTGCAATGCGGAGAAATTACTGTTTGTGCATTTACAATATTCAATGATTTTTGCCATTGAAAAACGTCCAGAAATGATTGAAGCTACTGACTGAACGAAAGGAGCTGGCATCTCACTCTCTTTGAATCTTCTTTATCATGCTAAGAGGAGCAGGAAAAAGCAAAAAATTTCAGAATTGCACCTTGCAATGCGGAGAAATTACTGTTTGTGCATTTACAATATTCATTGATTTTTGCCATTGAAAAACATCATGTTATTCATATACCAGAAATGTTTGAAGCTACTGACTGAATGAAAGGAGCTGGCATCTCACTCTCTTTGAATCTTCTTCATAATGCTAAGAGGAGCAGGAAAAAGCAAAAAATTTCAGAATTGCACCTTGCAATGCGGATAAATTACTGTTTGTGCATTTACAATATTCATTGATTTTTGCCATTGAAAAACATCATGTTATTCATATACCAGAAATGATTGAAGCTACTGACTGAATGAAAGGAGCTGGCATCTCACTCTCTTTGAATCTTCTTTATCATGCTAAGAGGAGCAGGAAAAAGCAAAAAATTTCAGAATTGCACCTTGCAATGCGGAGAAATTACTGTTTGTGCATTTACAATATTCATTGATTTTTGCCATTGAAAAACATCATGTTATTCATATACCAGAAATGATTGAAGCTACTGACTGAATGAAAGGAGCTGGCATCTCACTCTCTTTGAATCTTCTTTATCATGCTAAGAGGAGCAGGAAAAAGCAAAAAATTTCAGAATTGCACCTTGCAATGCGGAGAAATTACTGTTTGTGCATTTACAATATTCATTGATTTTTGCCATTGAAAAACATCATGTTATTCATATACCAGAAATGTTTGAAGCTACTGACTGAATGAAAGGAGCTGGCATCTCACTCTCTTTGAATCTTCTTCATAATGCTAAGAGGAGCAGGAAAAAGCAAAAAATTTCAGAATTGCACCTTGCAATGCGGAGAAATTACTGTTTGTGCATTTACAATATTCATTGATTTTTGCCATTGAAAAACGTCCAGAAATGATTGAAGCTACTGACTGAATGAAAGGAGCTGGCATCTCACTCTCTTTGAATCTTCTTTATCATGCTATGAGGAGCAGGAAAAAGCAAAAAATTTCAGAATTGCACCTTGCAATGCGGAGAAATTACTGTTTGTGCATTTACAATATTCATTGATTTTTGCCATTGAAAAACGTCCAGAAATGATTGAAGCTACTGACTGAATGAAAGGAGCTGGCATCTCACTCTCTTTGAATCTTCTTTATCATGCTAAGAGGAGCAGGAAAAAGCAAAAAATTTCAGAATTGCACCTTGCAATGCGGAGAAATTACTGTTTGTGCATTTACAATATTCATTGATTTTTGCCATTGAAAAACATCATGTTATTCATATACCAGAAATGTTTGAAGCTACTGACTGAATGAAAGGAGCTGGCATCTCACTCTCTTTGAATCTTCTTTATCATGCTAAGAGGAGCAGGAAAAAGCAAAAAATTTCAGAATTGCACCTTGCAATGCGGATAAATTACTGTTTGTGCATTTACAATATTCATTGATTTTTGCCATTGAAAAACATCATGTTATTCATATACCAGAAATGATTGAAGCTACTGACTGAATGAAAGGAGCTGGCATCTCACTCTCTTTGAATCTTCTTTATCATGCTAACAGGAGCAGGAAAAAGCAAAAAATTTCAGAATTGCACCTTGCAATGCGGAGAAATTACTGTTTGTGCATTTACAATATTCATTGATTTTTGCAATTGAAAAACGTCCAGAAATGATTGAAGCTACCGACTGAATGAAAGGAGCTGGCATCTCACTCTCTTTGAATCTTCTTTATCATGCTAAGAGGAGCAGGAAAAAGCAAAAAATTTCAGAATTGCACCTTGCAATGCGGAGAAATTACTGTTTGTGCATTTACAATATTCATTGATTTTTGCCATTGAAAAACATCATGTTATTCATATACCAGAAATGTTTGAAGCTACTGACTGAATGAAAGGAGCTGGCATCTCACTCTCTTTGAATCTTCTTTATCATGCTAAGAGGAGCAGGAAAAAGCAAAAAATTTCAGAATTGCACCTTGCAATGCGGAGAAATTACTGTTTGTGCATTTACAAAATTCATTGATTTTTGCCATTGAAAAACATCATGTTATTCATATACCAGAAATGACTGAAGCTACTGACTGAATGAAAGGAGCTGGCATCTCACTCTCTTTGAATCTTCTTTATCATGCTAAGAGGAGCAGGAAAAAGCAAAAAATTTCAGAATTGCACCTTGCAATGCGGAGAAATTACTGTTTGTGCATTTACAATATTCATTGATTTTTCCATTGAAAAACGTCCAGAAATGATTGAAGCTACTGACTGAATGAAAGGAGCTGGCATCTCACTCTCTTTGAATCTTCTTTATCATGCTAAGAGGAGCAGGAAAAAGCAAAAAATTTCAGAATTGCACCTTGCAATGCGGAGAAATTACTGTTTGTGCATTTACAATATTCATTGATTTTTGCCATTGAAAAACATCATGTTATTCATATACCAGAAATGTTTGAAGCTACTGACTGAATGAAAGGAGCTGGCATCTCACTCTCTTTGAATCTTCTTTATCATGCTAAGAGGAGCAGGAAAAAGCAAAAAATTTCAGAATTGCACCTTGCAATGCGGATAAATTACTGTTTGTGCATTTACAATATTCATTGATTTTTGCCATTGAAAAACATCATGTTATTCATATACCATAAATGATTGAAGCTACTGACTGAATGAAAGGAGCTGGCATCTCACTCTCTTTGAATCTTCTTTATCATGCTAACAGGAGCAGGAAAAAGCAAAAAATTTCAGAATTGCACCTTGCAATGCGTAGAAATTACTGTTTGTGCATTTACAATATTCATTGATTTTTGCAATTGAAAAACGTCCAGAAATGATTGAAGCTACCGACTGAATGAAAGGAGCTGGCATCTCACTCTCTTTGAATCTTCTTTATCATGCTAAGAGGAGCAGGAAAAAGCAAAAAATTTCAGAATTGCACCTTGCAATGCGGAGAAATTACTGTTTGTGCATTTACAATATTCATTGATTTTTGCCATTGAAAAACATCATTTTATTCATATACCAGAAATGTTTGAAGCTACTGACTGAATAAAAGGAGCTGGCATCTCACTCTCTTTGAATATTGTTTATCATGCTAAGAGGAGCAGGAAAAAGCAAAAAATTTCAGAATTGCACCTTGCAATGCGGAGAAATTACTGTTTGTGCATTTACAATATTCATTGATTTTTGCCATTGAAAAACGTCCAGAAATGATTGAAGCTACTGACTGAATGAAAGGAGCTGGAATCTCACTCTCTTTGAATCTTGTTTATCATGCTAGGAGGAGCAGGAAAAAGCAAAAAATTTCAGAATTGCATCTTGCAATGCGGAGAAATTACTGTTTGTGCATTTACAATATTCAATGATTTTTGCCATTGAAAAACGTCCAGAAATGATTGAAGCTACTGACTGAACGAAAGGAGCTGGCATCTCACTCTCTTTGAATCTTCTTTATCATGCTAAGAGGAGCAGGAAAAAGCAAAAAATTTCAGAATTGCACCTTGCAATGCGGAGAAATTACTGTTTGTGCATTTACAATATTCATTGATTTTTGCCATTGAAAAACATCATGTTATTCATATACCAGAAATGTTTGAAGCTACTGACTGAATGAAAGGAGCTGGCATCTCACTCTCTTTGAATCTTCTTCATAATGCTAAGAGGAGCAGGAAAAAGCAAAAAATTTCAGAATTGCACCTTGCAATGCGGATAAATTACTGTTTGTGCATTTACAATATTCATTGATTTTTGCCATTGAAAAACATCATGTTATTCATATACCAGAAATGATTGAAGCTACTGACTGAATGAAAGGAGCTGGCATCTCACTCTCTTTGAATCTTCTTTATCATGCTAAGAGGAGCAGGAAAAAGCAAAAAATTTCAGAATTGCACCTTGCAATGCGGAGAAATTACTGTTTGTGCATTTACAATATTCATTGATTTTTGCAATTGAAAAACGTCCAGAAATGATTGAAGCTACTGACTGAATGAAAGGAGCTGGCATCTCACTCTCTTTGAATCTTCTTTATCATGCTAAGAGGAGCAGGAAAAAGCAAAAAATTTCAGAAGTGCACCTTGCAATGCGGAGAAATTACTGTTTGTGCATTTACAATATTCATTGATTTTTGCCATTGAAAAACATCATGTTATTCATATACCAGAAATGTTTGAAGCTACTGACTGAATGAAAGGAGCTGGCATCTCACTCTCTTTGAATCTTCTTTATCATGCTAAGAGGAGCAGGAAAAAGCAAAAAATTTCAGAATTGCACCTTGCAATGCGGAGAAATTACTGTTTGTGCATTTACAATATTCATTAATTTTTGCCATTGAAAAACGTCCAGAAATGATTGAAGCTACTGACTGAATGAAAGGAGCTGGCATCTCACTCTCTTTGAATCTTGTTTATCATGCTAAGAGGAGCAGGAAAAAGCAAAAAATTTCAGAATTGCACCTTGCAATGCGGAGAAATTACTGTTTGTGCATTTACAATATTCATTGATTTTTGCCATTGAAAAACGTCCAGAAATGATTGAAGCTACTGACTGAATGAAAGGAGCTGGCATCTCACTCTCTTTGAAACTTCTTTATCATGCTAAGAGGAGCAGGAAAAAGCAAAAAATTTCAGAATTGCACCTTGCAATGCGGAGAAATTACTGTTTGTGCATTTACAATATTCATTGATTTTTGCCATTAAAAAACGTGCAGAAATGATTGAAGCTACTGACTGAATGAAAGGAGCTGGCATCTCACTCTCTTTGAATCTTCTTTATCATGCTAAAAGGAGCAGGAAAAAGTAAAAAATTTCAGAATTGCATCTTGCAATGCGGAGAAATTACTGTTTGTGCATTTACAATATTCAATGATTTTTGCCATTGAAAAACGTCCAGAAATTATTGAAGCTACTGACTGAACGAAAGGAGCTGGCATCCCACTCTCTTTGAATCTTCTTTATCATGCTAAGAGGAGCAGGAAAAAGCAAAAAATTTCAGAATTGCACCTTGCAATGCGGAGAAATTACTGTTTGTGCATTTACAATATTCATTGATTTTTGCCATTGAAAAACATCATGTTATTCATATACCAGAAATGTTTGAAGCTACTGACTGAATGAAAGGAGCTGGCATCTCACTCTCTTTGAATCTTCTTCATAATGCTAAGAGGAGCAGGAAAAAGCAAAAAATTTCAGAATTGCACCATGCAATGCGGAGAAATTACTGTTTGTGCATTTACAATATTCATTGATTTTTGCCATTGAAAAACGTCCAGAAATGATTGAAGCTACTGACTGAATGAAAGGAGCTGGCATCTCACTCTCTTTGAATCTTCTTTATCATGCTAAGAGGAGCAGGAAAAAGCAAAAAATTTCAGAATTGCACCTTGCAATGCGGAGAAATTACTGTTTGTGCATTTACAAAATTCATTGATTTTTGCCATTGAAAAACATCATGTTATTCATATACCAGAAATGACTGAAGCTACTGACTGAATGAAAGGAGCTGGCATCTCACTCTCTTTGAATCTTCTTTATCATGCTAAGAGGAGCAGGAAAAAGCAAAACATTTCAGAATTGCACCTTGCAATGCAGAGAAATTACTCTTTGTGCATTTACAATATTCATTGATTTTTGCCATTGAAAAACGTCCAGAAATGATTGAAGCTACTGACTGAATGAAAGGAGCTGGCATCTCACTCTCTTTGAATCTTCTTTATCATGCTAAGAGGAGCAGGAAAAAGCAAAAAATTTCAGAATTGCACCTTGCAATGCGGAGAAATTACTGTTTGTGCATTTACAATATTCATTGATTTTTGCCATTGAAAAACATCATGTTATTCATATACCAGAAATGATTGAAGCTACTGACTGAATGAAAGGAGCTGGCATCTCACTCTCTTTGAAACTTCTTTATCATGCTAAGAGGAGCAGGAAAAAGCAAAAAATTTCAGAATTGCACCTTGCAATGCGGAGAAATTACTGTTTGTGCATTTACAATATTCATTGATTTTTGCCATTGAAAAACATCATGTTATTCATATACCAGAAATGATTGAAGCTACTGACTGAATGAAAGGAGCTGGCATCTCACTCTCTTTGAATCTTCTTTATCATGCTAAGAGGAGCAGGAAAAAGCAAAAAATTTCAGAATTGCACCTTGCAATGCGGAGAAATTACTGTTTGTGCATTTACAAAATTCATTGATTTTTGCCATTGAAAAACATCATGTTATTCATATACCAGAAATGACTGAAGCTACTGACTGAATGAAAGGAGCTGGCATCTCACTCTCTTTGAATCTTCTTTATCATGCTAAGAGGAGCAGGAAAAAGCAAAACATTTCAGAATTGCACCTTGCAATGCAGAGAAATTACTGTTTGTGCATTTACAATATTCATTGATTTTTGCCATTGAAAAACGTCCAGAAATGATTGAAGCTACTGACTGAATGAAAGGAGCTGGCATCTCACTCTCTTTGAATCTTCTTTATCATGCTAAGAGGAGCAGGAAAAAGCAAAAAATTTCAGAATTGCACCTTGCAATGCGGATAAATTACTGTTTGTGCATTTACAATATTCATTGATTTTTGCCATTGAAAAACATCATGTTATTCATATACCAGAAATGATTGAAGCTACTGACTGAATGAAAGGAGCTGGCATCTCACTCTCTTTGAAACTTCTTTATCATGCTAAGAGGAGCAGGAAAAAGCAAAAAATTTCAGAATTGCACCTTGCAATGCGGAGAAATTACTGTTTGTGCATTTACAATATTCATTGATTTTTGCCATTGAAAAACATCATGTTATTCATATACCAGAAATGATTGAAGCTACTGACTGAATGAAAGGAGCTGGCATCTCACTCTCTTTGAATCTTCTTTATCATGCTAAGAGGAGCAGGAAAAAGCAAAAAATTTCAGAATTGCACCTTGCAATGCGGAGAAATTACTGTTTGTGCATTTACAATATTCAATGATTTTTGCCATTGAAAAACATCATGTTATTCATATACCAGAAATGTTTGAAGCTACTGACTGAATGAAAGGAGCTGGCATCTCACTCTCTTTGAATTTTCTTTATCATGCTAAGAGGAGCAGGAAAAAGCAAAAAATTTCAGAATTGCACCTTGCAATGCGGATAAATTACTGTTTGTGCATTTACAATATTCATTGATTTTTGCCATTGAAAAACATCATGTTATTCATATACCAGAAATGATTGAAGCTACTGACTGAATGAAAGGAGCTGGCATCTCACTCTCTTTGAATCTTCTTTATCATGCTAAGAGGAGCAGGATAAAGCAAAAAATTTCAGAATTGCACCTTGCAATGCGGAGAAATTACTGTTTGTGCATTTACAATATTCATTGATTTTTGCCATTGAAAAACATCATGTTATTGAATGAATATTGTAAATGCACAAACAGTAATTTCTCCGCATTGCAAGGTGCAATTCTGAAATTTTTTGCTTTTTCCTGCTCCTCTTAGCATGATAAAGAAGATTCAAAGAGAGTGAGATAACAGCTCCTTTCATTAAGTCAGTAGCTTCAATCATTTCTGGACGTTTTTCAATGGCAAAAATCAATGAATATTGTAAATGCACAAACAGTAATTTCTCCGCATTGCAAGGTGCAATTCTGAAATTTTTTGCTTTTTCCTGCTCCTCTTAGCATGATAAAGAAGATTCAAAGAGAGTGAGATGCCAGCTCTTTTCATTCAGTCAGTAGCTTCAATAATTTCTGGACATTTTTCAATTGCAAAAATCAATGAATATTGTAAATGCACAAACAGTAATTTCTCCGCATTGCAAGGTGCAATTCTGAAATTTTTTACTTTTTCCTGCTCCTCTTAGCATGATAAAGAAGATTCAAAGAGAGTGAGTTGCCAGCTTCTTTCATTCAGTCAGTAGCTTCAAACATTTCTGGGATATGAATAACATGATGTTTTTCAATGGCAAAAATCAATGAATATTGTAAATGCACAAACAGTAATTTCTCCGCATTGCAAGGTGCAATTCTGAAATTTTTTGCTTTTTCCTGCTCCTCTTAGCATGATAAAGAAGATTCAAAGAGAGTGAGATGCCAGCTCCTTTCATTCAGTCAGTAGCTTCAATCATTTCTGGACGTTTTTCAATGGCAAAAATCAATGAATATTGTAAATGCACAAACAGTAATTTCTCCGCATTGCAAGGTGCAATTCTGAAATTTTTTGCTTTTTCCTGCTCCTCTTAGCATGATAAAGAAGATTCAAAGAGAGTGAGATGCCAGCTCCTTTCATTCAGTCAGTAGCTTCAATCATTTCTGGACGTTTTTCAATGGCAAAAATCAATGAATATTGTAAATGCACAAACAGTAATTTCTCCGCATTGCAAGGTGCAATTCTGAAATTTTTTGCTTTTTCCTGCTCCTCTTAGCATGATAAAGAAGATTCAAAGAGAGTGAGATGCCAGCTCCTTTCATTCAGTCAGTAGCTTCAAACATTTCTGGTATATGAATAACATGATGTTTTTCAATGGCAAAAATCAATGAATATTGTAAATGCACAAACAGTAATTTCTCCGCATTGCAAGGTGCAATTCTGAAATTTTTTGCTTTTTCCTGCTCCTCTTAGCATGATAAAGAAGATTCAAAGAGAGTGAGATGCCAGCTCCTTTCATTCAGTCAGTAGCTTCAATCATTTCTGGACGTTTTTCAATGGCAAAAATCAATGAATATTGTAAATGCACAAACAGTAATTTCTCCGCATTGCAAGGTGCAATTCTGAAAATTTTTGCTTTTTCCTGCTCCTCTTAGCATGATAAAGAAGTTTCAAAGAGAGTGAGATGCCAGCTCCTTTCATTCAGTCAGTAGCTTCAATCATTTCTGGACGTTTTTCAATGGCAAAAATCAATGAATATTGTAAATGCACAAACAGTAATTTATCCGCATTGCAAGGTGCAATTCTGAAATTTTTTGCTTTTTCCTGCTCCTCTTAGCATGATAAAGAAGATTCAAAGAGAGTGAGATGCCAGCTCCTTTCATTCAGTCAGTAGCTTCAAACATTTCTGGTATATGAATAACATGATGTTTTTCAATGGCAAAAATCAATGAATATTGTAAATGCACAAACAGTAATTTCTCCGCATTGCAAGGTGCAATTCTGAAATTTTTTGCTTTTTCCTGCTCCTCTTAGCATGATAAAGAAGATTCAAAGAGAGTGAGATGCCAGCTCCTTTCATTCAGTCAGTAGCTTCAATCATTTCTGGACGTTTTTCAATGGCAAAAATCAATGAATATTGTAAATGCACAAACAGTAATTTCTCCGCATTGCAAGGTGCAATTCTGAAATTTTTTGCTTTTTCCTGCTCCTCTTAGCATTATGAAGAAGATTCAAAGAGAGTGAGATGCCAGCTCCTTTCATTCAGTCAGTAGCTTCAAACATTTCTGGTATATGAATAACATGATGTTTTTCAATGGCAAAAATCAATGAATATTGTAAATGCACAAACAGTAATTTCTCCGCATTGCAAGGTGCAATTCTGAAATTTTTTGCTTTTTCCTGCTCCTCTTAGCATGATAAAGAAGATTCAAAGAGAGTGAGATGCCAGCTCCTTTCGTTCAGTCAGTAGCTTCAATCATTTCTGGACGTTTTTCAATGGCAAAAATCATTGAATATTGTAAATGCACAAACAGTAATTTCTCCGCATTGCAAGGTGCAATTCTGAAATTTTTTACTTTTTCCTGCTCCTCTTAGCATGATAAAGAAGATTCAAAGAGTGTGAGATGCCAGCTCCTTTCATTCAGTCAGTAGCTTCAATCATTTCTGGTATATGAATAACATGATGTTTTTCAATGGCAAAAATCAATGAATATTGTAAATGCACAAACAGTAATTTCTCCGCATTGCAAGGTGCAATTCTGAAATTTTTTGCTTTTTCCTGCTCCTCTTAGCATGATAAACAAGATTCAAAGAGAGTGAGATAACAGCTCCTTTCATTCAGTCAGTAGCTTCAATCATTTCTGGACGTATTTCAATGGCAAAAATCAATGAATATTGTAAATGCACAAACAGTAATTTCTCCGCATTGCAAGGTGCAATTCTGAAATTTTTTGCTTTTTCCTGCTCCTCTTAGCATGATACAGAAGATTCAAAGAGAGTGAGATGCCAGCTCCTTTCATTCAGTCAGTAGCTTCAATCATTTCTGGACATTTTTCAATTGCAAAAATCAATGAATATTGTAAATGCACAAACAGTAATTTCTCCGCATTGCAAGGTGCAATTCTGAAATTTTTTACTTTTTCCTGCTCCTCTTAGCATGATAAAGAAGATTCAAAGAGAGTGAGTTGCCAGCTTCTTTCATTCAGTCAGTAGCTTCAAACATTTCTGGGATATGAATAACATGATGTTTTTCAATGGCAAAAATCAATGAATATTGTAAATGCACAAACAGTAATTTCTCCGCATTGCAAGGTGCAATTCTGAAATTTTTTGCTTTTTCCTGCTCCTCTTAGCATGATAAAGAAGATTCAAAGAGAGTGAGATGCCAGCTCCTTTCATTCAGTCAGTAGCTTCAATCATTTCTGGACGTTTTTCAATGGCAAAAATCAATGAATATTGTAAATGCACAAACAGTAATTTCTCCGCATTGCAAGGTGCAATTCTGAAATTTTTTGCTTTTTCCTGCTCCTCTTAGCATGATAAAGAAGATTCAAAGAGAGTGAGATGCCAGCTCCTTTCATTCAGTCAGTAGCTTCAATCATTTCTGGTATATGAATAACATGATGTTTTTCAATGGCAAAAATCAATGAATATTGTAAATGCACAAACAGTAATTTCTCCGCATTGCAAGTTGCAATTCTGAAATTTTTTGCTTTTTCCTGCTCCTCTTAGCATGATAAAGAAGATTCAAAGAGAGTGAGATGCCAGCTCCTTTCATTCAGTCAGTAGCTTCAATCATTTCTGGACGTTTTTCAATGGCAAAAATCAATGAATATTGTAAATGCACAAACAGTAATTTCTCCGCATTGCAAGGTGCAATTCTGAAATTTTTTGCTTTTTCCTGCTCCTCTTAGCATGATAAAGAAGATTCAAAGAGAGTGAGATGCCAGCTCCTTTCATTCAGTCAGTAGCTTCAATCATTTCTGGTATATGAATAACATGATGTTTTTCAATGGCAAAAATCAATGAATATTGTAAATGCACAAACAGTAATTTCTCCGCATTGCAAGGTGCAATTCTGAAATTTTTTGCTTTTTCCTGCTCCTCTTAGCATGATAAAGAAGATTCAAAGAGAGTGAGATGCCAGCTCCTTTCATTCAGTCAGTAGCTTCAATCATTTCTGGACGTTTTTCAATGGCAAAAATCAATGAATATTGTAAATGCACAAACAGTAATTTCTCCGCATTGCAAGGTGCAATTCTGAAATTTTTTGCTTTTTCCTGCTCCTCTTAGCATGATAAAGAAGATTCAAAGAGAGTGAGATGCCAGCTCCTTTCATTCAGTCAGTAGCTTCAAACATTTCTGGTATAAACATTTCTGGACGTTTTTCAATGGCAAAAATCAATGAATATTGTAAATGCACAAACAGTAATATCTCCACATTGCAAGGTGCAATTCTGAAATTTTTTGCTTTTTACTGCTCCTCTTAGCATGATAAAGAAGATTCAAAGAGAGTGAGATGCCAGCTCCTTTCATTCAGTCAGTAGCTTCAAACATTTCTGGACGTTTTTCAATGGCATAAATCAATGAATATTGTAAATGCACAAACAGTAATATCTCCACATTGCAAGGTGCAATTCTGAAATTTTTTGCTTTTTCCTGCTCCTCTTAGCATGATAAAGAAGATTCAAAGAGAGTGAGATGCCAGCTCCTTTCATTCAGTCAGTAGCTTCAATCATTTCTGGACGTTTTTCAATTGCAAAAATCAATGAATATTGTAAATGCACAAACAGTAATTTCTCCGCATTGCAAGGTGCAATTCTGAAATTTTTTGCTTTTTCCTGCTCCTCTTAGCATGATAAAGAAGATTCAAAGAGAGTGACATGCCAGCTACTTTCATTCAGTCAGTAGCTTCAATCATTTCTGGTATATGAATAACATGATGTTTTTCAATGGCAAAAATCAATGAATATTGTAAATGCACAAACAGTAATTTCTCCGCATTGCAAGGTGCAATTCTGAAATTTTTTGCTTTATCCTGCTCATCTTAGCATGATAAAGAAGATTCAAAGAGAGTGAGATGCCAGCTCCTTTCATTCAGTCAGTAGCTTCAATCATTTCTGGTATATGAATAACATGATGTTTTTCAATGGCAAAAATCAATGAATATTGTAAATGCACAAACAGTAATTTATCCGCATTGCAAGGTGCAATTCTGAAATTTTTTGCTTTTTCCTGCTCCTCTTAGCATGATAAAGAAGATTCAAAGAGAGTGAGATGCCAGCTCCTTTCATTCAGTCAGTAGCTTCAAACATTTCTGGTATATGAATAACATGATGTTTTTCAATGGCAAAAATCAATGAATATTGTAAATGCACAAACTGTAATTTCTCCGCATTGCAAGGTGCAATTCTGAAATGTTTTGCTTTTTCCTGCTCCTCTTAGCATGATAAAGAAGATTCAAAGAGAGTGAGATGCCAGCTCCTTTCATTCAGTCAGTAGCTTCAATCATTTCTGGACGTTTTTCAATGGCAAAAATCAATGAATATTGTAAATGCACAAACAGTAATTTCTCCGCATTGCAAGGTGCAATTCTGAAATTTTTTGCTTTTTCCTGCTCCTCTTAGCATGATAAAGAAGATTCAAAGAGAGTGAGATGCCAGCTCCTTTCATTCAGTCAGTAGCTTCAAACATTTCTGGTATATGAATAACATGATGTTTTTCAATGGCAAAAATCAATGAATATTGTAAATGCACAAACAGTAATTTCTCCGCATTGCAAGGTGCAATTCTGAAATTTTTTGCTTTTTCCTGCTCCTCTTAGCATGATAAAGAAGATTCAAAGAGAGTGAGATGCCAGCTCCTTTCATTCAGTCAGTAGCTTCAATAATTTCTGGACGTTTTTCAATGGCAAAAATCAATGAATATTGTAAATGCACAAACAGTAATTTCTCCGCATTGCAAGGTGCAATTCTGAAAATTTTTGCTTTTTCCTGCTCCTCTTAGCATGATAAAGAAGTTTCAAAGAGAGTGAGATGCCAGCTCCTTTCATTCAGTCAGTAGCTTCAATCATTTCTGGACGTTTTTCAATGGCAAAAATCAATGAATATTGTAAATGCACAAACAGTAATTTCTCCGCATTGCAAGGTGCAATTCTGAAATTTTTTGCTTTTTCCTGCTCCTCTTAGCATGATAAACAAGATTCAAAGAGAGTGAGATGCCAGCTCCTTTCATTCAGTCAGTAGCTTCAATCATTTCTGGACGTTTTTCAATGGCAAAAATCAATGAATATTGTAAATGCACAAACAGTAATTTATCCGCATTGCAAGGTGCAATTCTGAAATTTTTTGCTTTTTCCTGCTCCTCTTAGCATGATAAAGAAGATTCAAAGAGAGTGAGATGCCAGCTCCTTTCATTCAGTCAGTAGCTTCAAACATTTCTGGTATATGAATAACATGATGTTTTTCAATGGCAAAAATCAATGAATATTGTAAATGCACAAACAGTAATTTCTCCGCATTGCAAGGTGCAATTCTGAAATTTTTTGCTTTTTCCTGCTCCTCTTAGCATGATAAAGAAGATTCAAAGAGAGTGAGATGCCAGCTCCTTTCATTCAGTCAGTAGCTTCAATCATTTCTGGACGTTTTTCAATGGCAAAAATCAATGAATATTGTAAATGCACAAACAGTAATTTCTCCGCATTGCAAGGTGCAATTCTGAAATTTTTTGCTTTTTCCTGCTCCTCTTAGCATTATGAAGAAGATTCAAAGAGAGTGAGATGCCAGCTCCTTTCATTCAGTCAGTAGCTTCAAACATTTCTGGTATATGAATAACATGATGTTTTTCAATGGCAAAAATCAATGAATATTGTAAATGCACAAACAGTAATTTCTCCGCATTGCAAGGTGCAATTCTGAAATTTTTTGCTTTTTCCTGCTCCTCTTAGCATGATAAAGAAGATTTAAAGAGAGTGAGATGCCAGCTCCTTTCGTTCAGTCAGTAGCTTCAATCATTTCTGGACGTTTTTCAATGGCAAAAATCATTGAATATTGTAAATGCACAAACAGTAATTTCTCCGCATTGCAAGGTGCAATTCTGAAATTTTTTACTTTTTCCTGCTCCTCTTAGCATGATAAAGAAGATTCAAAGAGTGTGAGATGCCAGCTCCTTTCATTCAGTCAGTAGCTTCAATCATTTCTGGTATATGAATAACATGATGTTTTTCAATGGCAAAAATCAATGAATATTGTAAATGCACAAACAGTAATTTCTCCGCATTGCAAGGTGCAATTCTGAAATTTTTTGCTTTTTCCTGCTCCTCTTAGCATGATAAACAAGATTCAAAGAGAGTGAGATAACAGCTCCTTTCATTCAGTCAGTAGCTTCAATCATTTCTGGACGTTTTTCAATGGCAAAAATCAATGAATATTGTAAATGCACAAACAGTAATTTCTCCGCATTGCAAGGTGCAATTCTGAAATTTTTTGCTTTTTCCTGCTCCTCTTAGCATGATAAAGAAGATTCAAAGAGAGTGAGATGCCAGCTCCTTTCATTCAGTCAGTAGCTTCAATGATTTCTGGACGTTTTTCAATTGCAAAAATCAATGAATATTGTAAATGCACAAACAGTAATTTCTCCGCATTGCAAGGTGCAATTCTGAAATTTTTTACTTTTTCCTGCTCCTCTTAGCATGATAAAGAAGATTCAAAGAGAGTGAGTTGCCAGCTTCTTTCATTCAGTCAGTAGCTTCAAACATTTCTGGGATATGAATAACATGATGTTTTTCAATGGCAAAAATCAATGAATATTGTAAATGCACAAACAGTAATTTCTCCGCATTGCAAGGTGCAATTCTGAAATTTTTTGCTTTTTCCTGCTCCTCTTAGCATGATAAAGAAGATTCAAAGAGAGTGAGATGCCAGCTCCTTTCATTCAGTCAGTAGCTTCAATCATTTCTGGACGTTTTTCAATGGCAAAAATCAATGAATATTGTAAATGCACAAACAGTAATTTCTCCGCATTGCAAGGTGCAATTCTGAATTTTTTTGCTTTTTCCTGCTCCTCTTAGCATGATAAAGAAGATTCAAAGAGAGTGAGATGCCAGCTCCTTTCATTCAGTCAGTAGCTTCAATCATTTCTGGACGTTTTTCAATGGCAAAAATCAATGAATATTGTAAATGCACAAACAGTAATTTCTCCGCATTGCAAGGTGCAATTCTGAAATTTTTTGCTTTTTCCTGCTCCTCTTAGCATGATAAAGAAGATTCAAAGAGAGTGAGATGCCAGCTCCTTTCATTCAGTCAGTAGCTTCAATCATTTCTGGTATATGAATAACATGATGTTTTTCAATGGCAAAAATCAATGAATATTGTAAATGCACAAACAGTAATTTCTCCGCATTGCAAGTTGCAATTCTGAAATTTTTTGCTTTTTCCTGCTCCTCTTAGCATGAGAAAGAAGATTCAAAGAGAGTGAGATGCCAGCTCCTTTCATTCAGTCAGTAGCTTCAATCATTTCTGGACGTTTTTCAATGGCAAAAATCAATGAATATTGTAAATGCACAAACAGTAATTTCTCCGCATTGCAAGGTGCAATTCTGAAATTTTTTGCTTTTTCCTGCTCCTCTTAGCATGATAAAGAAGATTCAAAGAGAGTGAGATGCCAGCTCCTTTCATTCAGTCAGTAGCTTCAATCATTTCTGGACGTTTTTCAATGGCAAAAATCAATGAATATTGTAAATGCACAAACAGTAATTTCTCCGCATTGCAAGGTGCAATTCTGAAATTTTTTGCTTTTTCCTGCTCCTCTTAGCATGATAAAGAAGATTCAAAGAGAGTGAGATGCCAGCTCCTTTCATTCAGTCAGTAGCTTCAAACATTTCTGGTATAAACATTTCTGGACGTTTTTCAATGGCAAAAATCAATGAATATTGTAAATGCACAAACAGTAATATCTCCACATTGCAAGGTGCAATTCTGAAATTTTTTGCTTTTTCCTGCTAATCCTAGCATGATAAAGAAGATTCAAAGAGAGTAAGATGCCAGCTCCTTTCATTCAGTCAGTAGCTTCAAACATTTCTGGACGTTTTTCAATGGCAAAAATCAATGAATATTGTAAATGCACAAACAGTAATTTCTCCGCATTGCAAGGTGCAATTCTGAAATTTTTTGCTTTTTCCTGCTCCTCTTAGCATGATAAAGAAGATTCAAAGAGAGTGAGATGCCAGCTCCTTTCATTCAGTCAGTAGCTTCAATCATTTCTGGACGTTTTTCAATGGCAAAAATCAATGAATATTGTAAATGCACAAACAGTAATTTCTCCGCATTGTAAGGTGCAATTCTGAAATTTTTTGCTTTTTCCTGCTCCTCTTAGCATGATAAAGAAGATTCAAAGATAGTGAGATGCCAGCTTCTTTCATTCAGTCAGTAGCTTCAAACATTTCTGGTATATGAATAACATGATGTTTTTCAATGGCAAAAATCAATGAATATTGTAAATGCACAAACAGTAATTTCTCCGCATTGCAAGTTGCAATTCTGAAATTTTTTGCTTTTTCCTGCTCCTCTTAGCATGATAAAGAAGATTCAAAGAGAGTGAGATGCCAGCTCCTTTCATTCAGTCAGTAGCTTCAATCATTTCTGGACGTTTTTCAATGGCAAAAATCAATGAATATTGTAAATGCACAAACAGTAATTTCTCCGCATTGCAAGGTGCAATTCTGAAATTTTTTGCTTTTTCCTGCTCCTCTTAGCATGATAAAGAAGATTCAAAGAGAGTGAGATGCCAGCTCCTTTCATTCAGTCAGTAGCTTCAATCATTTCTGGTATATGAATAACATGATGTTTTTCAATGGCAAAAATCAATGAATATTGTAAATGCACAAACAGTAATTTCTCCGCATTGCAAGTTGCAATTCTGAAATTTTTTACTTTTTCCTGCTCCTCTTAGCATGATAAAGAAGATTCAAAGAGAGTGAGATGCCAGCTCCTTTCATTCAGTCAGTAGCTTCAATCATTTCTGGACGTTTTTCAATGGCAAAAATCAATGAATATTGTAAATGCACAAACAGTAATTTCTCCGCATTGCAAGGTGCAATTCTGAAATTTTTTGCTTTTTCCTGCTCCTCTTAGCATGATAAAGAAGATTCAAAGAGAGTGAGATGCCAGCTCCTTTCATTCAGTCAGTAGCTTCAATCATTTCTGGACGTTTTTCAATGGCAAAAATCAATGAATATTGTAAATGCACAAACAGTAATTTCTCCGCATTGCAAGGTGCAATTCTGAAATTTTTTGCTTTTTCCTGCTCCTCTTAGCATGATAAAGAAGATTCAAAGAGAGTGAGATGCCAGCTCCTTTCATTCAGTCAGTAGCTTCAATCATTTCTGGTATATGAATAACATGATGTTTTTCAATGGCAAAAATCAATGAATATTGTAAATGCACAAACAGTAATTTCTCCGCATTGCAAGGTGCAATTCTGAAATTTTTTGCTTTTTCCTGCTCCTCTTAGCATGATAAAGAAGATTCAAAGAGAGTGAGATGCCAGCTCCTTTCATTCAGTCAGTAGCTTCAATCATTTCTGGACGTTTTTCAATGGCAAAAATCAATGAATATTGTAAATGCACAAACAGTAATTTCTCCGCATTGCAAGGTGCAATTCTGAAATTTTTTGCTTTTTCCTGCTCCTCTTAGCATGATAAAGAAGATTCAAAGAGAGTGAGATGCCAGCTCCTTTCATTCAGTCAGTAGCTTCAAACATTTCTGGTATAAACATTTCTGGACGTTTTTCAATGGCAAAAATCAATGAATATTGTAAATGCACAAACAGTAATATCTCCACATTGCAATGTGCAATTCTGAAATTTTTTGCTTTTTCCTGCTAATCCTAGCATGATAAAGAAGATTCAAAGAGAGTGAGATGCCAGCTCCTTTCATTCAGTCAGTAGCTTCAAACATTTCTGGACGTTTTTCAATGGCATAAATCAATGAATATTGTAAATGCACAAACAGTAATATCTCCACATTGCAAGGTGCAATTCTGAAATTTTTTGCTTTTTCCTGCTACTCCTAGCATGATAAAGAAGATTCAAAGAGAGTGAGATGCCAGCTCCTTTCATTCAGTCAGTAGCTTCAAACATTTCTGGACGTTTTTCAATGGCAAAAATCAATGAATATTGTAAATGCACAAACAGTAATATCTCCACATTGCAAGGTGCAATTCTGAAATTTTTTGCTTTTTCCTGCTAATCCTAGCATGATAAAGAAGATTCAAAGAGAGTAAGATGCCAGCTCCTTTCATTCAGTCAGTAGCTTCAAACATTTCTGGACGTTTTTCAATGGCAAAAATCAATGAATATTGTAAATGCACAAACAGTAATTTCTCCGCATTGCAAGGTGCAATTCTGAAATTTTTTGCTTTTTCCTGCTCCTCTTAGCATGATAAAGAAGATTCAAAGAGAGTGAGATGCCAGCTCCTTTCATTCAGTCAGTAGCTTCAATCATTTCTGGACGTTTTTCAATGGCAAAAATCAATGAATATTGTAAATGCACAAACAGTAATTTCTCCGCATTGTAAGGTGCAATTCTGAAATTTTTTGCTTTTTCCTGCTCCTCTTAGCATGATAAAGAAGATTCAAAGATAGTGAGATGCCAGCTTCTTTCATTCAGTCAGTAGCTTCAAACATTTCTGGTATATGAATAACATGATGTTTTTCAATGGCAAAAATCAATGAATATTGTAAATGCACAAACAGTAATTTCTCCGCATTGCAAGTTGCAATTCTGAAATTTTTTGCTTTTTCCTGCTCCTCTTAGCATGATAAAGAAGATTCAAAGAGAGTGAGATGCCAGCTCCTTTCATTCAGTCAGTAGCTTCAATCATTTCTGGACGTTTTTCAATGGCAAAAATCAATGAATATTGTAAATGCACAAACAGTAATTTCTCCGCATTGCAAGGTGCAATTCTGAAATTTTTTGCTTTTTCCTGCTCCTCTTAGCATGATAAAGAAGATTCAAAGAGAGTGAGATGCCAGCTCCTTTCATTCAGTCAGTAGCTTCAATCATTTCTGGACGTTTTTCAATGGCAAAAATCAATGAATATTGTAAATGCACAAACAGTAATTTCTCCGCATTGCAAGTTGCAATTCTGAAAATTTTTGGTTTTTCCTGCTCCTCTTAGCATGATAAAGAAGATTCAAAGAGAGTGAGATGCCAGCTCCTTTCATTCAGTCAGTAGCTTCAATCATTTCTGGACGTTTTTCAATGGCAAAAATCAATGAATATTGTAAATGCACAAACAGTAATTTCTCCGCATTGCAAGGTGCAATTCTGAAATTTTTTGCTTTTTCCTGCTCCTCTTAGCATGATAAAGAAGATTCAAAAAGAGTGAGATGCCAGCTCCTTTCATTCAGTCAGTAGCTTCAATCATTTCTGGACGTTTTTCAATGGCAAAAATCAATGAATATTGTAAATGCACAAACAGTAATTTCTCCGCATTGCAAGGTGCAATTCTGAAATTTTTTGCTTTTTCCTGCTCCTCTTAGCATGATAAAGAAGATCCAAAGAGAGTGAGATGCCAGCTCCTTTCATTCAGTCAGTAGCTTCAATCATTTCTGGTATATGAATAACATGATGTTTTTCAATGGCAAAAATCAATGAATATTGTAAATGCACAAACAGTAATTTCTCCGCATTGCAAGGTGAAATTCTGAAATTTTTTGCTTTTTCCTGCTCCTCTTAGCATGATAAAGAAGATTCAAAGAGAGTGAGATGCCAGCTCCTTTCATTCAGTCAGTAGCTTCAATCATTTCTGGACGTTTTTCAATGGCAAAAATCAATGAATATTGTAAATGCACAAACAGTAATTTCTCCGCATTGCAAGGTGCAATTCTGAAATTTTTTGCTTTTTCCTGCTCCTCTTAGCATGATAAAGAAGATTCAAAGAGAGTGAGATGCCAGCTCCTTTCATTCAGTCAGTAGCTTCAAACATTTCTGGTATAAACATTTCTGGACGTTTTTCAATGGCAAAAATCAATGAATATTGTAAATGCACAAACAGTAATATCTCCACATTGCAAGGTGCAATTCTGAAATTTTTTGCTTTTTCCTGCTAATCCTAGCATGATAAAGAAGATTCAAATAGAGTGAGATGCCAGCTCCTTTCATTCAGTCAGTAGCTTCAAACATTTCTGGACGTTTTTCAATGGCAAAAATCAATGAATATTGTAAATGCACAAACAGTAATATCTCCACAATGCAAGGTGCAATTCTGAAATTTTTTGCTTTTTCCTGCTAATCCTAGCATGATAAAGAAGATTCAAAGAGAGTGAGATGCCAGCTCCTTTCATTCAGTCAGTAACTTCAAACATTTCTGGACGTTTTTCAATGGCAAAAATCAATGAATATTGTAAATGCACAAACAGTAATATCTCCACATTGCAAGGTGCAATTCTGAAATTTTTTGCTTTTTCCTGCTACTCCTAGCATGATAAAGAAGATTCAAAGAGAGTGAGATGCCAGCTCCTTTCATTCAGTCAGTAGCTTCAAACATTTCTGGACGTTTTTCAATGGCAAAAATCAATGAATATTGTAAATGCACAAACAGTAATATCTCCACATTGCAAGGTGCAATTCTGAAATTTTTTGCTTTTTCCTACTAATCCTAGCATGATAAAGAAGATTCAAAGAGAGTAAGATGCCAGCTCCTTTCATTCAGTCAGTAGCTTCAAACATTTCTGGACGTTTTTCAATGGCAAAAATCAATGAATATTGTAAATGCACAAACAGTAACTTCTCCGCATTGCAAGGTGCAATTCTGAAATTTTTTGCTTTTTCCTGCTCCTCTTAGCATGATAAACAAGATTCAAAGAGAGTGAGATGCCAGCTCCTTTCATTCAGTCAGTAGCTTCAATCATTTCTGGACGTTTTTCAATGGCAAAAATCAATGAATATTGTAAATGCACAAACAGTAATTTCTCCGCATTGTAAGGTGCAATTCTGAAATTTTTTGCTTTTTCCTGCTCCTCTTAGCATGATAAAGAAGATTCAAAGATAGTGAGATGCCAGCTTCTTTCATTCAGTCAGTAGCTTCAAACATTTCTGGTATATGAATAACATGATGTTTTTCAATGGCAAAAATCAATGAATATTGTAAATGCACAAACAGTAATTTCTCCGCATTGCAATGTGCAATTCTGAAATTTTTTGCTTTTTCCTGCTCCTCTTAGCATGATAAAGAAGATTCAAAGAGAGTGAGATGCCAGCTCCTTTCATTCAGTCAGTAGCTTCAAACATTTCTGGTATAAACATTTCTGGACGTTTTTCAATGGCAAAAATCAATGAATATTGTAAATGCACAAACAGTAATATCTCCACATTGCAAGGTGCAATTCTGAAATTTTTTGCTTTTTCCTGCTAATCCTAGCATGATAAAGAAGATTCAAAGAGAGTGAGATGCCAGCTCCTTTCATTCAGTCAGTAGCTTCAAACATTTCTGGACGTTTTTCAATGGCATAAATCAATGAATATTGTAAATGCACAAACAGTAATATCTCCACATTGCAAGGTGCAATTCTGAAATTTTTTGCTTTTTCCTGCTACTCCTAGCATGATAAAGAAGATTCAAAGAGAGTGAGATGCCAGCTCCTTTCATTCAGTCAGTAGCTTCAAACATTTCTGGACGTTTTTCAATGGCAAAAATCAATGAATATTGTAAATGCACAAACAGTAATATCTCCACATTGCAAGGTGCAATTCTGAAATTTTTTGCTTTTTCCTGCTAATCCTAGCATGATAAAGAAGATTCAAAGAGAGTAAGATGCCAGCTCCTTTCATTCAGTCAGTAGCTTCAAACATTTCTGGACGTTTTTCAATGGCAAAAATCAATGAATATTGTAAATGCACAAACAGTAATTTCTCCGCATTGCAAGGTGCAATTCTGAAATTTTTTGCTTTTTCCTGCTCCTCTTAGCATGATAAAGAAGATTCAAAGAGAGTGAGATTCCAGCTCCTTTCATTCAGTCAGTAGCTTCAATCATTTCTGGACGTTTTTCAATGGCAAAAATCAATGAATATTGTAAATGCACAAACAGTAATTTCTCCGCATTGTAAGGTGCAATTCTGAAATTTTTTGCTTTTTCCTCCTCCTCTTAGCATGATAAAGAAGATTCAAAGATAGTGAGATGCCAGCTTCTTTCATTCAGTCAGTAGCTTCAAACATTTCTGGTATATGAATAACATGATGTTTTTCAATGGCAAAAATCAATGAATATTGTAAATGCACAAACAGTAATTTCTCCGCATTGCAAGTTGCAATTCTGAAATTTTTTGCTTTTTCCTGCTCCTCTTAGCATGATAAAGAAGATTCAAAGAGAGTGAGATGCCAGCTCCTTTCATTCAGTCAGTAGCTTCAATCATTTCTGGACGTTTTTCAATGGCAAAAATCAATGAATATTGTAAATGCACAAACAGTAATTTCTCCGCATTTCAAGGTGCAATTCTGAAATTTTTTGCTTTTTCCTGCTCCTCTTAGCATGATAAAGAAGATTCAAAGAGAGTGAGATGCCAGCTCCTTTCATTCAGTCAGTAGCTTCAATCATTTCTGGACGTTTTTCAATGGCAAAAATCAATGAATATTGTAAATGCACAAACAGTAATTTCTCCGCATTGCAAGGTGCAATTCTGAAAATTTTTGGTTTTTCCTGCTCCTCTTAGCATGATAAAGAAGATTCAAAGAGAGTGAGATGCCAGCTCCTTTCATTCAGTCAGTAGCTTCAATCATTTCTGGACGTTTTTCAATGGCAAAAATCAATGAATATTGTAAATGCACAAACAGTAATTTCTCCGCATTGCAAGGTGCAATTCTGAAATTTTTTGCTTTTTCCTGCTCCTCTTAGCATGATAAAGAAGATTCAAAGATAGTGAGATGCCAGCTTCTTTCATTCAGTCAGTAGCTTCAAACATTTCTGGTATATGAATAACATGATGTTTTTCAATGGCAAAAATCAATGAATATTGTAAATGCACAAACAGTAATTTCTCCGCATTGCAATGTGCAATTCTGAAATTTTTTGCTTTTTCCTGCTCCTCTTAGCATGATAAAGAAGATTCAAAAAGAGTGAGATGCCAGCTCCTTTCATTCAGTCAGTAGCTTCAATCATTTCTGGACGTTTTTCAATGGCAAAAATCAATGAATATTGTAAATGCACAAACAGTAATTTCTCCGCATTGCAAGGTGCAATTCTGAAATTTTTTGCTTTTTCCTGCTCCTCTTAGCATGATAAAGAAGATCCAAAGAGAGTGAGATGCCAGCTCCTTTCATTCAGTCAGTAGCTTCAATCATTTCTGGTATATGAATAACATGATGTTTTTCAATGGCAAAAATCAATGAATATTGTAAATGCACAAACAGTAATTTCTCCGCATTGCAAGGTGCAATTCTGAAATTTTTTGCTTTTTCCTGCTCCTCTTAGCATGATAAAGAAGATTCAAAGAGAGTGAGATGCCAGCTCCTTTCATTCAGTCAGTAGCTTCAATCATTTCTGGACGTTTTTCAATGGCAAAAATCAATGAATATTGTAAATGCACAAACAGTAATTTCTCCGCATTGCAAGGTGCAATTCTGAAATTTTTTGCTTTTTCCTGCTCCTCTTAGCATGATAAAGAAGATTCAAAGAGAGTGAGATGCCAGCTCCTTTCATTCAGTCAGTAGCTTCAAACATTTCTGGTATAAACATTTCTGGACGTTTTTCAATGGCAAAAATCAATGAATATTGTAAATGCACAAACAGTAATATCTCCACATTGCAAGGTGCAATTCTGAAATTTTTTGCTTTTTCCTGCTAATCCTAGCATGATAAAGAAGATTCAAATAGAGTGAGATGCCAGCTCCTTTCATTCAGTCAGTAGCTTCAAACATTTCTGGACGTTTTTCAATGGCAAAAATCAATGAATATTGTAAATGCACAAACAGTAATATCTCCACATTGCAAGGTGCAATTCTGAAATTTTTTGCTTTTTCCTGCTAATCCTAGCATGATAAAGAAGATTCAAAGAGAGTGAGATGCCAGCTCCTTTCATTCAGTCAGTAACTTCAAACATTTCTGGACGTTTTTCAATGGCAAAAATCAATGAATATTGTAAATGCACAAACAGTAATATCTCCACATTGCAAGGTGCAATTCTGAAATTTTTTGCTTTTTCCTGCTACTCCTAGCATGATAAAGAAGATTCAAAGAGAGTGAGATGCCAGCTCCTTTCATTCAGTCAGTAGCTTCAAACATTTCTGGACGTTTTTCAATGGCAAAAATCAATGAATATTGTAAATGCACAAACAGTAATATCTCCACATTGCAAGGTGCAATTCTGAAATTTTTTGCTTTTTCCTACTAATCCTAGCATGATAAAGAAGATTCAAAGAGAGTAAGATGCCAGCTCCTTTCATTCAGTCAGTAGCTTCAAACATTTCTGGTATATGAATAACATGATGTTTTTCAATGGCAAAAATCAATGAATATTGTAAATGCACAAACAGTAATTTCTCCGCATTGCAATGTGCAATTCTGAAATTTTTGCTTTTTCCTGCTCCTCTTAGCATGATAAAGAAGATTCAAAGAGAGTAAGATGCCAGCTCCTTTCATTCAGTCAGTAGCTTCAAACATTTCTGGACGTTTTTCAATGGCAAAAATCAATGAATATTGTAAATGCACAAACAGTAATTTCTCCGCATTGCAAGGTGCAATTCTGAAATTTTTTGCTTTTTCCTGCTCCTCTTAGCATGATAAAGAAGATTCAAAGAGAGTGAGATGCCAGCTCCTTTCAGTCAGTCAGTAGCTTCAATAATTTCTGGACGTTTTTCAATGGCAAAAATCAATGAATATTGTAAATGCACAAACAGTAATTTCTCCGCATTGCAAGGTGCAATTCTGAAATTTTTTGCTTTTTCCTGCTCCTCTTAGCATGATAAAGAAGATTCAAAGAGAGTGAGATGCCAGCTCCTTTCAGTCAGTCAGTAGCTTCAATAATTTCTGGACGTTTTTCAATGGCAAAAATCAATGAATATTGTAAATGCACAAACAGTAATTTCTCCGCATTGTAAGGTGCAATTCTGAAATTTTTTGCTTTTTCCTGCTCCTCATAGCATGATAAAGAAGATTCAAAGATAGTGAGATGCCAGCTTCTTTCATTCAGTCAATAGCTTCAAACATTTCTGGTATATGAATAACATGATGTTTTTCAATGGCAAAAATCAATGAATATTGTAAATGCACAAACAGTAATTTCTCCGCATTGCAAGGTGCAATTCTGAAATTTTTTGCTTTTTCCTGCTCCTCTTAGCATGATAAAGAAAATTCAAAGAGAGTGAGATGCCAGCTCCTTTCATTCAGTCAGTAGCTTCAATCATTTCTGGACGTTTTTCAATGGCAAAAATCAATGAATATTGTAAATGCACAAACAGTAATTTCTCCGCATTGCAAGGTGCAATTCTGAAATTTTTTCCTTTTTCCTGCTCCTCTTAGCATCATAAAGAAGATTCAAAGAGAGTGAGATGCCAGCTCCTTTCATTCAGTCAGTAGCTTCAATCATTTCTGGACGTTTTTCAATGGCAAAAATCAATGAATATTGTAAATGCACAAACAGTAATTTCTCCGCATTGCAAGGTGCAATTCTGAAATTTTTTGCTTTTTCCTGCTCCTCTTAGCATGATAAAGAAGATTCAAAGAGAGTGAGATGCCAGCTCCTTTCATTCAGTCAGTAGCTTCAATTATTTCTGGTATATGAATAACATGATGTTTTTCAATGTCAAAAATCAATGAATATTGTAAATGCACAAACAGTAATTTCTCCGCATTGCAAGGTGCAATTCTGAAATTTTTTGCTTTTTCCTGCTCCTCTTAGCATGGTAAAGAAGATTCAAAGAGAGTGAGATGCCAACTCCTTTCATTCAGTCAGTAGCTTCAATCATTTCTGGACGTTTTTCAATGGCAAAAATCAATGAATATTGTAAATGCACAAACAGTAATTTCTCCGCATTGCAAGGTGCAATTCTGAAATTTTTTGCTTTTTCCTGCTCCTCTTAGCATGATAAAGAAGATTCAAAGAGAGTGAGATGCCAGCTCCTTTCATTCAGTCAGTAGCTTCAATCATTTCTGGACGTTTTTCAATGGCAAAAATCAATGAATATTGTAAATGCACAAACAGTAATTTCTCCGCACTGCAAGGTGCAATTCTGAAATTTTTTGCTTTTTCCTGCTCCTCTTAGCATGATAAAGAAGATTCAAAGAGAGTGAGATGCCAGCTCCTTTCATTCAGTCAGTAGCTTCAATCATTTCTGGGTATGAATAACATGATGTTTTTCAATGGCAAAAATCAATGAATATTGTAAATGCACAAACAGTAATTTCTCCGCATTGCAAGGTGCAATTCTGAAATTTTTTGCTTTTTCCTGCTCCTCTTAGCATGATAAAGAAGATTCAAAGAGAGTGAGATGCCAGCTCCTTCCATTCAGTCAGTAGCTTCAAACATTTCTGGTATAAACATTTCTGGACGTTTTTCAATGGCAAAAATCAATGAATATTGTAAATGCACAAACAGTAATATCTCCACATTGCAAGGTGCAATTCTGAAATTTTTTGCTTTTTCCTGCTAATCCTAGCATGATAAAGAAGATTCAAATAGAGTGAGATGCCAGCTCCTTTCATTCAGTCAGTAGCTTCAAACATTTCTGGACGTTTTTCAATGGCAAAAATCAATGAATATTGTAAATGCACAAACAGTAATATCTCCACATTGCAAGGTGCAATTCTGAAATTTTTTGCTTTTTCCTGCTAATCCTAGCATGATAAAGAAGATTCAAAGAGAGTGAAATGCCAGCTCCTTTCATTCAGTCAGTAGCTTCAAACATTTCTGGTATATGAATAACATGATGTTTTTCAATGGCAAAAATCAATGAATATTGTAAATGCACAAACAGTAATATCTCCACATTGCAAGGTGCAATTCTGAAATTTTTTGCTTTTTCCTGCTAATCCTAGCATGATAAAGAAGATTCAAAGAGAGTGAGATGCCAGCTCCTTTCATTCAGTCAGTAGCTTCAAACATTTCTGGACGTTTTTCAATGGAAAAAATCAATGAATATTGTAAATGCACAAACAGTAATATCTCCACATTGCAAGGTGCAATTCTGAAATTTTTTGCTTTTTCCTGCTACTCCTAGCATGATAAAGAAGATTCAAAGAGAGTGAGATGCCAGCTCCTTTCATTCAGTCAGTAGCTTCAAACATTTCTGGACGTTTTTCAATGGCAAAAATCAATGAATATTGTAAATGCACAAACAGTAATATCTCCACATTGCAAGGTGCAATTCTGAAATTTTTTGCTTTTTCCTGCTAATCCTAGCATGATAAAGAAGATTCAAAGAGAGTGAGATGCCAGCTCCTTTCATTCAGTCAGTAGCTTCAAACATTTCTGGACGTTTTTCAATGGCAAAAATCAATGAATATTGTAAATGCACAAACAGTAATATCTCCACATTGCAAGGTGCAATTCTGAAATTTTTTGCTTTTTCCTGCTAATCCTAGCATGATAAAGAAGATTCAAAGAGAGTGAGATGCCAGCTCCTTTCATTCAGTCAGTAGCTTCAATCATTTCTGGTATATGAATAACATGATGTTTTTCAATGGCAAAAATCAATGAATATTGTAAATGCACAAACAGTAATTTCTCCGCATTGCAAGGTGCAATTCTGAATTTTTTTGCTTTTTCCTGCTCCTCTTAGCATGATAAAGAAGATTCAAAGAGAGTGAGATGCCAGCTCCTTTCATTCAGTCAGTAGCTTCAAACATTTCTGGTATAAACATTTCTGGACGTTTTTCAATTGCAAAAATCAATGAATATTGTAAATGCACAAACAGTAATATCTCCACATTGCAAGGTGCAATTCTGAAATTTTTTGCTTTTTCCTGCTAATCCTAGCATGATAAAGAAGATTCAAATAGAGTGAGATGCCAGCTCCTTTCATTCAGTCAGTAGCTTCAAACATTTCTGGACGTTTTTCAATGGCAAAAATCAATGAATATTGTAAATGCACAAACAGTAATATCTCCACATTGCAAGGTGCAATTCTGAAATTTTTTGCTTTTTCCTGCTAATCCTAGCATGATAAAGAAGATTCAAAGAGAGTGAGATGCCAGCTCCTTTCATTCAGTCAGTAGCTTCAAACATTTCTGGACGTTTTTCAATGGCAAAAATCAATGAATATTGTAAATGCACAAACAGTAATATCTCCACATTGCAAGGTGCAATTCTGAAATTTTTTGCTTTTTCCTGCTAATCCTAGCATGATAAAGAAGATTCAAAGAGAGTGAGATGCCAGCTCCTTTCATTCAGTCAGTAGCTTCAAACATTTCTGGTATATGAATAACATGATGTTTTTCAATGGCAAAAATCAATGAATATTGTAAATGCACAAACAGTAATATCTCCACATTGCAAGGTGCAATTCTGAAATTTTTTGCTTTTTCCTGCTAATCCTAGCATGATAAAGAAGATTCAAAGAGAGTGAGATGCCAGCTCCTTTCATTCAGTCAGTAGCTTCAAACATTTCTGGACGTTTTTCAATGGAAAAAATCAATGAATATTGTAAATGCACAAACAGTAATATCTCCACATTGCAAGGTGCAATTCTGAAATTTTTTGCTTTTTCCTGCTACTCCTAGCATGATAAAGAAGATTCAAAGAGAGTGAGATGCCAGCTCCTTTCATTCAGTCAGTAGCTTCAAACATTTCTGGACGTTTTTCAATGGCAAAAATCAATGAATATTGTAAATGCACAAACAGTAATATCTCCACATTGCAAGGTGCAATTCTGAAATTTTTTGCTTTTTCCTGCTAATCCTAGCATGATAAAGAAGATTCAAAGAGAGTGAGATGCCAGCTCCTTTCATTCAGTCAGTAGCTTCAAACATTTCTGGACGTTTTTCAATGGCAAAAATCAATGAATATTGTAAATGCACAAACAGTAATATCTCCACATTGCAAGGTGCAATTCTGAAATTTTTTGCTTTTTCCTGCTAATCCTAGCATGATAAAGAAGATTCAAAGAGAGTGAGATGCCAGCTCCTTTCATTCAGTCAGTAGCTTCAATCATTTCTGGTATATGAATAACATGATGTTTTTCAATGGCAAAAATCAATGAATATTGTAAATGCACAAACAGTAATTTCTCCGCATTGCAAGGTGCAATTCTGAAATTTTTTGCTTTTTCCTGCTCCTCTTAGCATGATAAATAAGATTCAAAGAGAGTGAGATGCCAGCTCCTTTCATTCAGTCAGTAGCTTCAAACATTTCTGGTATAAACATTTCTGGACGTTTTTCAATGGCAAAAATCAATGAATATTGTAAATGCACAAACAGTAATATCTCCACATTGCAAGGTGCAATTCTGAAATTTTTTGCTTTTTCCTGCTAATCCTATCATGATAAAGAAGATTCAAAGAGAGTGAGATGCCAGCTCCTTTCATTCAGTCAGTAGCTTCAAACATTTCTGGACGTGTTTCAATGGCAAAAATCAATGAATATTGTAAATGCACAAACAGTAATTTCTCCGCATTGCAAGGTGCAATTCTGAATTTTTTTGCTTTTTCCTGCTCCTCTTAGCATGATAAAGAAGATTCAAAGAGAGTGAGATGCCAGCTCCTTTCATTCAGTCAGTAGCTTCAAACATTTCTGGTATAAACATTTCTGGACGTTTTTCAATGGCAAAAATCAATGAATATTGTAAATGCACAAACAGTAATATCTCCACATTGCAAGGTGCAATTCTGAAATTTTTTGCTTTTTCCTGCTAATCCTAGCATGATAAAGAAGATTCAAAGAGAGTGAGATGCCAGCTCCTTTCATTCAGTCAGTAGCTTCAAACATTTCTGGTATATGAATAACATGATGTTTTTCAATGGCAAAAATCAATGAATATTGTAAATGCACAAACAGTAATATCTCCACATTGCAAGGTGCAATTCTGAAATTTTTTGCTTTTTCCTGCTAATCCTAGCATGATAAAGAAGATTCAAAGAGAGTGAGATGCCAGCTCCTTTCATTCAGTCAGTAGCTTCAAACATTTCTGGACGTTTTTCAATGGAAAAAATCAATGAATATTGTAAATGCACAAACTGTAATATCTCCACATTGCAAGGTGCAATTCTGAAATTTTTTGCTTTTTCCTGCTACTCCTAGCATGATAAAGAAGATTCAAAGAGAGTGAGATGCCAGCTCCTTTCATTCAGTCAGTAGTTTCAAACATTTCTGGACGTTTTTCAATGGCAAAAATCAATGAATATTGTAAATGCACAAACAGTAATATCTCCACATTGCAAGGTGCAATTCTGAAATTTTTTGCTTTTTCCTGCTAATCCTAGCATGATAAAGAAGATTCAAAGAGAGTGAGATGCCAGCTCCTTTCATTCAGTCAGTAGCTTCAAACATTTCTGGACGTTTTTCAATGGCAAAAATCAATGAATATTGTAAATGCACAAACAGTAATATCTCCACATTGCAAGGTGCAATTCTGAAATTTTTTGCTTTTTCCTGCTAATCCTAGCATGATAAAGAAGATTCAAAGAGAGTGAGATGCCAGCTCCTTTCATTCAGTCAGTAGCTTCAATCATTTCTGGTATATGAATAACATGATGTTTTTCAATGGCAAAAATCAATGAATATTGTAAATGCACAAACAGTAATTTCTCCGCATTGCAAGGTGCAATTCTGAAATTTTTTGCTTTTTCCTGCTCCTCTTAGCATGATAAATAAGATTCAAAGAGAGTGAGATGCCAGCTCCTTTCATTCAGTCTGTAGCTTCAAACATTTCTGGTATAAACATTTCTGGACGTTTTTCAATGGCAAAAATCAATGAATATTGTAAATGCACAAACAGTAATATCTCCACATTGCAAGGTGCAATTCTGAAATTTTTTGCTTTTTCCTGCTAATCCTATCATGATAAAGAAGATTCAAAGAGAGTGAGATGCCAGCTCCTTTCATTCAGTCAGTAGCTTCAAACATTTCTGGACGTGTTTCAATGGCAAAAATCAATGAATATTGTAAATGCACAAACAGTAATTTCTCCGCATTGCAAGGTGCAATTCTGAATTTTTTTGCTTTTTCCTGCTCCTCTTAGCATGATAAAGAAGATTCAAAGAGAGTGAGATGCCAGCTCCTTTCATTCAGTCAGTAGCTTCGAACATTTCTGGTATAAACATTTCTGGACGTTTTTCAATGGCAAAAATCAATGAATATTGTAAATGCACAAACAGTAATATCTCCACATTGCAAGGTGCAATTCTGAAATTTTTTGCTTTTTCCTGCTAATCCTAGCATGATAAAGAAGATTCAAAGAGAGTGAGATGCCAGCTCCTTTCATTCAGTCAGTAGCTTCAAACATTTCTGGACTTTTTTCAATGGAAAAAATCAATGAATATTGTAAATGCACAAACAGTAATATCTCCACATTGCAAGGTGCAATTCTGAAATTTTTTGCTTTTTCCTGCTACTCCTAGCATGATAAAGAAGATTCAAAGAGAGTGAGATGCCAGCTCCTTTCATTCAGTCAGTAGCTTCAAACATTTCTGGACGTTTTTCAATGGCAAAAATCAATGAATATTGTAAATGCACAAACAGTAATATCTCCACATTGCAAGGTGCAATTCTGAAATTTTTTGCTTTTTCCTGCTAATCCTAGCATGATAAAGAAGATTCAAAGAGAGTGAGATGCCAGCTCCTTTCATTCAGTCAGTAGCTTCAAACATTTCTGGACGTTTTTCAATGGCAAAAATCAATGAATATTGTAAATGCACAAACAGTAATATCTCCACATTGCAAGGTGCAATTCTGAAATTTTTTGCTTTTTCCTGCTAATCCTAGCATGATAAAGAATATTCAGAGAGTGAGATGCCAGCTCCTTTCATTCAGTCAGTAGCTTCAATCATTTCTGGTATATGAATAACATGATGTTTTTCAATGGCAAAAATCAATGAATATTGTAAATGCACAAACAGTAATTTCTCCGCATTGCAAGGTGCAATTCTGAAATTTTTTGCTTTTTCCTGCTCCTCTTAGCATGATAAATAAAATTCAAAGAGAGTGAGATGCCAGCTCCTTTCATTCAGTCAGTAGCTTCAAACATTTCTGGTATAAACATTTCTGGACGTTTTTCAATGGCAAAAATCAATGAATATTGTAAATGCACAAACAGTAATATCTCCACATTGCAAGGTGCAATTCTGAAATTTTTTGCTTTTTCCTGCTAATCCTATCATGATAAAGAAGATTCAAAGAGAGTGAGATGCCAGCTCCTTTCATTCAGTCAGTAGCTTCAAACATTTCTGGACGTGTTTCAATGGCAAAAATCAATGAATATTGTAAATGCACAAACAGTAATTTCTCCGCATTGCAAGGTGCAATTCTGAATTTTTTTGCTTTTTCCTGCTCCTCTTAGCATGATAAAGAAGATTCAAAGAGAGTGAGATGCCAGCTCCTTTCATTCAGTCAGTAGCTTCAAACATTTCTGGTATAAACATTTCTGGACGTTTTTCAATGGCAAAAATCAATGAATATTGTAAATGCACAAACAGTAATATCTCCACATTGCAAGGTGCAATTCTGAAATTTTTTGCTTTTTCCTGCTAATCCTAGCATGATAAAGAAGATTCAAATAGAGTGAGATGCCAGCTCCTTTCATTCAGTCAGTAGCTTCAAACATTTCTGGACGTTTTTCAATGGCAAAAATCAATGAATATTGTAAATGCACAAACAGTAATATCTCCACATTGCAAGGTGCAATTCTGAAATTTTTTGCTTTTTCCTGCTAATCCTAGCATGATAAAGAAGATTCAAAGAGAGTGAGATGCCAGCTCCTTTCATTCAGTCAGTAGCTTCAAACATTTCTGGTATATGAATAACATGATGTTTTTCAATGGCAAAAATCAATGAATATTGTAAATGCACAAACAGTAATATCTCCACATTGCAAGGTGCAATTCTGAAATTTTTTGCTTTTTCCTGCTAATCCTAGCATGATAAAGAAGATTCAAAGAGAGTGAGATGCCAGCTCCTTTCATTCAGTCAGTAGCTTCAAACATTTCTGGACGTTTTTCAATGGAAAAAATCAATGAATATTGTAAATGCACAAACTGTAATATCTCCACATTGCAAGGTGCAATTCTGAAATTTTTTGCTTTTTCCTGCTACTCCTAGCATGATAAAGAAGATTCAAAGAGAGTGAGATGCCAGCTCCTTTCATTCAGTCAGTAGCTTCAAACATTTCTGGACGTTTTTCAATGGCAAAAATCAATGAATATTGTAAATGCACAAACAGTAATATCTCCACATTGCAAGGTGCAATTCTGAAATTTTTTGCTTTTTCCTGCTAATCCTAGCATGATAAAGAAGATTCAAAGAGAGTGAGATGCCAGCTCCTTTCATTCAGTCAGTAGCTTCAAACATTTCTGGACGTTTTTCAATGGCAAAAATCAATGAATATTGTAAATGCACAAACAGTAATATCTCCACATTGCAAGGTGCAATTCTGAAATTTTTTGCTTTTTCCTGCTAATCCTAGCATGATAAAGAAGATTCAAAGAGAGTGAGATGCCAGCTCCTTTCATTCAGTCAGTAGCTTCAATCATTTCTGGTATATGAATAACATGATGTTTTTCAATGGCAAAAATCAATGAATATTGTAAATGCACAAACAGTAATTTCTCCGCATTGCAAGGTGCAATTCTGAAATTTTTTACTTTTTCCTGTTCCTCTTAGCATGATAAATAAGATTCAAAGAGAGTGAGATGCCAGCTCCTTTCATTCAGTCAGTAGCTTCAAACATTTCTGGTATAAACATTTCTGGACGTTTTTCAATGGCAAAAATCAATGAATATTGTAAATGCACAAACAGTAATATCTCCACATTGCAAGGTGCAATTCTGAAATTTTTTGCTTTTTCCTGCTAACCCTAGCATGATAAAGAAGATTCAAAGAGAGTGAGATGCCAGCTCCTTTCATTCAGTCAGTAGCTTCAAACATTTCTGGACGTTTTTCAATGGCAAAAACCAATGAATATTGTAAATGCACAAACAGTAATATCTCCACATTGCAAGGTGCAATTCTGAAATTTTTTGCTTTTTCCTGCTAATCCTATCATGATAAAGAAGATTCAAAGAGAGTGAGATGCCAGCTCCTTTCATTCAGTCAGTAGCTTCAAACATTTCTGGACGTGTTTCAATGGCAAAAATCAATGAATATTGTAAATGCACAAGCAGTAATTTCTCCGCATTGCAAGGTGCAATTCTGAAATTTTTTGCTTTTTCCTGCTCCTCTTAGCATGATAAAGAAGATTCAAAGAGAGTGAGATGCCAGCTCCTTTCATTCAGTCAGTAGCTTCAATCATTTCTGGACGTTTTTCAATGGCAAAAATCAATGAATATTGTAAATGCACAAACAGTAATTTCTCCGCATTGCAAGATGCAATTCTGAAATTTTTTGCTTTTTCCTGCTCCTCTTAGCATGATAAAGAAGATTCAAAGAGAGTGAGATGCCAGCTCCTTTCATTCAGTCAGTAGCTTCAATCATTTCTGGACGTTTTTCAATGGCAAAAATCAATGAATATTGTAAATGCACAAGCAGTAATTTCTCCGCATTGCAAGGTGCAATTCTGAAATTTTTTGCTTTTTCCTGCTCCTCTTAGCATGATAAAGAAGATTCAAAGAGAGTGAGATGCCAGCTCCTTTCATTCAGTCAGTGGCTTCAATCATTTCTGGATGTTTTTCAATGGCAAAAATCAATGAATATTGTAAATGCACAAACAGTAATTTCTCCGCATTGCAAGATGCAATTCTGAAATTTTTTGCTTTTTCCTGCTCCTCTTAGCATGAAAAAGAAGATTCAAAGAGAGTGAGATGCCAGCTCCTTTCATTCAGTCAGTAGCTTCAATCATTTCTGGTATATGAATAACATGATGTTTTTCAATGGCAAAAATCAATGAATATTGTAAATGCACAAACAGTAATTTCTCCGCATTGCAAGGTGCAATTCTGAATTTTTTTGCTTTTTCCTGCTCCTCTTAGCATGATAAAGAAGATTCAAAGAGAGTGAGATGCCAGCTCCTTTCATTCAGTCAGTAGCTTCAATCATTTCTGGACGTTTTTCAATGGCAAAAATCAATGAATATTGTAAATGCACAAACAGTAATTTCTCCGCATTGCAAGGTGCAATTCTGAAATTTTTTGCTTTTTCCTGCTCCTCTTAGCATGATAAAGAAGATTCAAAGAGAGTGAGATGCCAGCTCCTTTCATTCAGTCAGTAGCTTCAATCATTTCTGGACGTTTTTCAATGGCAAAAATCAATGAATATTGTAAATGCACAAACAGTAATTTCTCCGCATTGCAAGGTGCAATTCTGAAATTTTTTGCTTTTTCCTGCTCCTCTTAGCATGATAAAGAAGATTCAAAGAGAGTGAGATGCCAGCTCCTTTCATTCAGTCAGTAGCTTCAAACATTTCTGGTATATGAATAACATGATGTTTTTCAATGGCAAAAATCAATGAATATTGTAAATGCACAAACAGTAATTTCTCCGCATTGCAAGGTGCAATTCTGAAATTTTTTGCTTTTTCCTGCTCCTCTTAGCATGATAAAGAAGATTCAAAGAGAGTGAGATGCCAGCTCCTTTCATTCAGTCAGTAGCTTCAATCATTTCTGGACGTTTTTCAATGGCAAAAATCAATGAATATTGTAAATGCACAAACAGTAATTTCTCCGCATTGCAAGGTTTCAGAATTGCACCTTGCAATGTGGAGATCTTACTGTTTGTGCATTTACAGTATTCATTGATTTTTGCCATTGAAAAACGTCCAGAAATGTTTGAAGCTACTGACTGAATGAAGGGAGCTGGCATCTCACTCACTTTGAATGTTCTTTATCATGCTAGGATTAGCAGGAAAAAGCAAAAAATTTCAGAATTGCACCTTGCAATGTGGAGATATTACTGTTTGTGCATTTACAATATTCATTGATTTTTGCCATTGAAAAACATCATGTTATTCATATACCAGAAATGTTTGAAGCTACTGACTGAATGAAAGGATCTGGCATCTCACTATCTTTGAATCTTCTTTATCATGCTAGGATTAGCAGGAAAAAGCAAAAAATTTCAGAATTGCACCTTGCAATGTTTAGATATTACTGTTTGTGCATTTACAATATTCATTGATTTTTGCCATTGAAAAATGTCCAGAAATGATTGAAGCTACTGACTGAATGAAAGGAGCTGGCATCTCACTCTCTTTGAATCTTCTTTATCATGCTAAGAGGAGCAGGAAAAAGCAAAAAATTTCAGAATTGCACCTTGCAATGCGGAGAAATTACTGTTTGTGCATTTACAATATTCATTGATTTTTGCCATTGAAAAACGTCCAGAAATGATTGAAGCTACTGACTGAATGAAAGGAGCTGGCATCTCACTCTCTTTGAATCTTCTTTATCATGCTAAGAGGAGCAGGAAAAAGCAAAAAATTTCAGAATTGCACCTTGCAATGTGGAGAAATTACTGTTTGTGCATTTACAATATTCATTGATTTTTGCCATTGAAAAACATCATGTTATTCATACCCAGAAATGATTGAAGCTACTGACTGAATGAAAGGAGCTGGCATCTCACTCTCTTTGAATCTTCTTTATCATGCTAAGAGGAGCAGGAAAAAGCAAAACATTTCAGAATTGCACCTTGCAATGCGGAGAAATTACTGTTTGTGCATTTACAATATTCATTGATTTTTGCCATTGAAAAACGTCCAGAAATGATTGAAGCTACTGACTGAATGAAAGGAGCTGGCATCTCACTCTCTTTGAATCTTCTTTATCATGCTAAGAGGAGCAGGAAAAAGCAAAAAATTTCAGAATTGCACCTTGCAATGCGGAGAAATTACTGTTTGTGCATTTACAATATTCATTGATTTTTGCCATTGAAAAACGTCCAGAAATGATTGAAGCTACTGACTGAATGAAAGGAGCTGGCATCTCACTCTCTTTGAATCTTCTTTACCATGCTAAGAGGAGCAGGAAAAAGCAAAAAATTTCAGAATTGCACCTTGCAATGCGGAGAAATTACTGTTTGTGCATTTACAATATTCATTGATTTTTGCCATTGAAAAACATCATCTTATTCATATACCAGAAATGATTGAAGCTACTGACTGAATGAAAGGAGCTGGCATCTCACTCTCTTTGAATCTTCTTTATCATGCTAAGAGGAGCAGGAAAAAGCAAAAAATTTCAGAATTGCACCTTGCAATGCGGAGAAATTACTGTTTGTGCATTTACAATATTCATTGATTTTTGCCATTGAAAAACGTCCAGAAATGATTGAAGCTACTGACTGAATGAAAGGAGCTGGCATCTCAATCTCTTTGAATCTTCTTTATCATGCTAAGAGGAGCAGGAAAAAGCAAAAAATTTCAGAATTGCACCTTGCAATGCGGAGAAATTACTGTTTGTGCATTTACAATATTCATTGATTTTTGCCATTAAAAAACGTCCAGAAATGATTGAAGCTACTGACTGAATGAAAGGAGCTGGCATCTCACTCTCTTTGAATCTTCTTTACCATGCTAAGAGGAGCAGGAAAAACCAAAAAATTTCAGAATTGCACCTTGCAATGCGGAGAAATTACTGTTTGTGCAGTTACAATATTCATTGATTTTTGCCATTGAAAAACATCATGTTATTCATATACCAGAAATGATTGAAGCTACTGACTGAATGAAAGGAGCTGGCATCTCACTCTCTTTGAATCTTCTTTATCATGCTAAGAGGAGCAGGAAAAAGCAAAAAATTTCAGAATTGCACCTTGCAATGCGGAGAAATTACTGTTTGTGCATTTACAATATTCATTGATTTTTGCCATTGAAAAACGTCCAGAAATGATTGAAGCTACTGACTGAATGAAAGGAGCTGGCATCTCACTCTCTTTGAATCTTCTTTATCATGCTAAGAGGAGCAGGAAAAAGCAAAAAATTTCAGAATTGCACCTTGCAATGCGGAGAAATTACTGTTTGTGCATTTACAATATTCATTGATTTTTGCCATTGAAAAACGTCCAGAAATGATTGCAGCTACTGACTGAATGAAAGGAGCTGGCATGTAACTCTCTTTGAGTCTTCTTTATCATGCTAAGAGGAGCAGGAAAAAGCAAAAAATTTCAGAATTGCACCTTGCAATGCGGAGAAATTACTCTTTGTGCATTTACAATATTCATTGATTTTTGCCATTGAAAAACATCATGTTATTCATTTACCAGAAATGTTTGAAGCTACTGACTGAATGAAAGAAGCTGGCATCTCACTATCTTTGAATCTTCTTTATCATGCTAAGAGGAGCAGGAAAAAGCAAAAAATTTCAGAATTCCACCTTACAATGCGGAGAAATTACTGTTTGTGCATATACAATATTCATTGATTTTTGCCATTGAAAAACGTCCAGAAAAGATTGAAGCTACTGACTGAATGAAAGGAGCTGGCATCTCACTCTCTTTGAATCTTCTTTATCATGCTAAGAGGAGCAGGAAAAAGCAAAAAATTTCAGAATTGCACCTTGCAATGCAGAGAAATTACTGTTTGTGCATTTACAATATTCATTGATTTTTGCCATTGAAAAACATCATGTTATTCATATACCAGAAATGTTTGAAGCTACTGACTGAATGAAAGGAGCTGGAATCTCACTCTCTTTGAATCTTCTTTATCATGCTAAGAGGAGCAGGAAAAAGCAAAAAATTTCAGAATTGCACCTTGCAATGCAGAGAAATTACTGTTTGTGCATTTACAATATTCATTGATTTTTGCCATTGAAAAACGTCCAGAAATGATTGAAGCTACTGACTGAATGAAAGGAGCTGGCATCTCACTCTCTTTGAATCTTCTTTATCATGCTAAGAGGAGCAGGAAAAAGCAAAAAAATTCAGAATTGCAACTTGCAATGCGGAGAAATTACTGTTTGTGCATTTACAATATTCATTGATTTTTGCCATTGAAAAACATCATGTTATTCATATACCAGAAATGATTTAAGCTACTGACTGAATGAAAGGAGCGGGCATCTCATTCTCTTTGAATCTTCTTTTTCATGCTAAGAGGAGCAGGAAAAAGCAAAAAATTTCAGAATTGCACCTTGCAATGCGGAGAAATTACTGTGTGCATTTACAATATTCATTGATTTTTGCCATTGAAAAACGTCCAGAAATGATTGAAGCTACTGAATGAATGAAAGGAGCTGGCATCTCACTCTCTTTGAATCTTCTTTATCATGCTAGGATTAGCAGGAAAAAGCAAAAAATTTCAGAATTGCACCTTGCAATGTGGAGATATTACTGTTTGTGCATTTACAATATTCATTGATTTTTGCCTTTGAAAAACGTCCAGAAATGTTTATACCAGAAATGTTTGAAGCTACTGACTGAATGAAAGGAGCTGGCATCTCACTCTCTTTGAATCTTCTTTATCATGCTAAGAGGAGCAGGAAAAAGCAAAAAAATTCAGAATTGCACCTTGCAATGCGGAGAAATTACTGTTTGTGCATTTACAATATTCATTGATTTTTACCATTGAAAAACATCATGTTATTCATATACCAGAAATGATTGAAGCTACTGACTGAATGAAAGGAGCTGGCATCTCACTCTCTTTGAATCTTCTTTATCATGCTAGGATTAGCAGGAAAAAGCGAAAAATTTCAGAATTGCACCTTGCAATGTGGAGATATTACTGTTTGTGCATTTACAATATTCATTGATTTTTGCCATTGAAAAACGTCCAGAAATGTTTATACCAGAAATGTTTGAAGCTACTGACTGAATGAAAGGAGCTGGCATCTCACTCTCTTTGAATCTTCTTTATCATGCTAAGAGGAGCAGGAAAAAGCAAAAAAATTCAGAATTGCACCTTGCAATGCGGAGAAATTACTGTTTGTGCATTTACAATATTCATCGATTTTTGCCATTGAAAAATGTCCAGAAATGATTGAAGCTACTGACTGAATGAAAGGAGCTGGCATCTCACTCTCTTTGAATCTTCTTTATCATGCTAAGAGGAGCAGGAAAAAGCAAAAAATTTCAGAATTGCACCTTGCAATGCGGAGAAATTACTGTTTGTGCATTTACAATATTCATTGATTTTTGCCATTGAAAAACGTCCAGAAATGATTGAAGCTACTGACTGAATGAAAGGAGCTGGCATCTCACTCTCTTTGAATCTTCTTTATCATGCTAAGAGGAGCAGGAAAAAGCAAAAAATTTCAGAATTGCACCTTGCAATGTGGAGAAATTACTGTTTGTGCATTTACAATATTCATTGATTTTTGCCATTGAAAAACATCATGTTATTCATACCCAGAAATGATTGAAGCTACTGACTGAATGAAAGGAGCTGGCATCTCACTCTCTTTGAATCTTCTTTATCATGCTAAGAGGAGCAGGAAAAAGCAAAATATTTCAGAATTGCACCTTGCAATGCGGAGAAATTACTGTTTGTGCATTTACAATATTCATTGATTTTTGCCATTGAAAAACGTCCAGAAATGATTGAAGCTACTGACTGAATGAAAGGAGCTGGCATCTCACTCTCTTTGAATCTTCTTTATCATGCTAAGAGGAGCAGGAAAAAGCAAAAAATTTCAGAATTGCACCTTGCAATGCGGAGAAATTACTGTTTGTGCATTTACAATATTCATTGATTTTTGCCATTGAAAAACGTCCAGAAATGATTGAAGCTACTGACTGAATGAAAGGAGCTGGCATCTCACTCTCTTTGAATCTTCTTTACCATGCTAAGAGGAGCAGGAAAAAGCAAAAAATTTCAGAATTGCACCTTGCAATGCGGAGAAATTACTGTTTGTGCATTTACAATATTCATTGATTTTTGCCATTGAAAAACATCATGTTATTCATATACCAGAAATGATTGAAGCTACTGACTGAATGAAAGGAGCTGGCATCTCACTCTCTTTGAATCTTCTTTATCATGCTAAGAGGAGCAGGAAAAAGCAAAAAATTTCAGAATTGCACCTTGCAATGCGGAGAAATTACTGTTTGTGCATTTACAATATTCATTGATTTTTGCCATTGAAAAACGTCCAGAAATGATTGAAGCTACTGACTGAATGAAAGGAGCTGGCATCTCAATCTCTTTGAATCTTCTTTATCATGCTAAGAGGAGCAGGAAAAAGCAAAAAATTTCAGAATTGCACCTTGCAATGCGGAGAAATTACTGTTTGTGCATTTACAATATTCATTGATTTTTGCCATTAAAAAACGTCCAGAAATGATTGAAGCTACTGACTGAATGAAAGGAGCTGGCATCTCACTCTCTTTGAATCTTCTTTACCATGCTAAGAGGAGCAGGAAAAACCAAAAAATTTCAGAATTGCACCTTGCAATGCGGAGAAATTACTGTTTGTGCAGTTACAATATTCATTGATTTTTGCCATTGAAAAACATCATGTTATTCATATACCAGAAATGATTGAAGCTACTGACTGAATGAAAGGAGCTGGCATCTCACTCTCTTTGAATCTTCTTTATCATGCTAAGAGGAGCAGGAAAAAGCAAAAAATTTCAGAATTGCACCTTGCAATGCGGAGAAATTACTGTTTGTGCATTTACAATATTCATTGATTTTTGCCATTGAAAAACGTCCAGAAATGATTGAAGCTACTGACTGAATGAAAGGAGCTGGCATCTCACTCTCTTTGAATCTTCTTTATCATGCTAAGAGGAGCAGGAAAAAGCAAAAAATTTCAGAATTGCACCTTGCAATGCGGAGAAATTACTGTTTGTGCATTTACAATATTCATTGATTTTTGCCATTGAAAAATGTCCAGAAATGATTGCAGCTACTGACTGAATGAAAGGAGCTGGCATGTAACTCTCTTTGAGTCTTCTTTATCATGCTAAGAGGAGCAGGAAAAAGCAAAAAATTTCAGAATTGCACCTTGCAATGCGGAGAAATTACTCTTTGTGCATTTACAATATTCATTGATTTTTGCCATTGAAAAACATCATGTTATTCATTTACCAGAAATGTTTGAAGCTACTGACTGAATGAAAGAAGCTGGCATCTCACTATCTTTGAATCTTCTTTATCATGCTAAGAGGAGCAGGAAAAAGCAAAAAATTTCAGAATTCCACCTTACAATGCGGAGAAATTACTGTTTGTGCATATACAATATTCATTGATTTTTGCCATTGAAAAACGTCCAGAAAAGATTGAAGCTACTGACTGAATGAAAGGAGCTGGCATCTCACTCTCTTTGAATCTTCTTTATCATGCTAAGAGGAGCAGGAAAAAGCAAAAAATTTCAGAATTGCACCTTGCAATGCAGAGAAATTACTGTTTGTGCATTTACAATATTCATTGATTTTTGCCATTGAAAAACATCATGTTATTCATATACCAGAAATGTTTGAAGCTACTGACTGAATGAAAGGAGCTGGAATCTCACTCTCTTTGAATCTTCTTTATCATGCTAAGAGGAGCAGGAAAAAGCAAAAAATTTCAGAATTGCACCTTGCAATGCAGAGAAATTACTGTTTGTGCATTTACAATATTCATTGATTTTTGCCATTGAAAAACGTCCAGAAATGATTGAAGCTACTGACTGAATGAAAGGAGCTGGCATCTCACTCTCTTTGAATCTTCTTTATCATGCTAAGAGGAGCAGGAAAAACAAAAAAATTCAGAATTGCAACTTGCAATGCGGAGAAATTACTGTTTGTGCATTTACAATATTCATTGATTTTTGCCATTGAAAAACATCATGTTATTCATATACCAGAAATGATTTAAGCTACTGACTGAATGAAAGGAGCGGGCATCTCATTCTCTTTGAAACTTCTTTTTCATGCTAAGAGGAGCAGGAAAAAGCAAAAAATTTCAGAATTGCACCTTGCAATGCGGAGAAATTACTGTGTGCATTTACAATATTCATTGATTTTTGCCATTGAAAAACGTCCAGAAATGATTGAAGCTACTGAATGAATGAAAGGAGCTGGCATCTCACTCTCTTTGAATATTCTTTATCATGCTAGGATTAGCAGGAAAAAGCAAAAAATTTCAGAATTGCACCTTGCAATGTGGAGATATTACTGTTTGTGCATTTTACAATATTCATTGATTTTTGCCTTTGAAAAACGTCCAGAAATGTTTATACCAGAAATGTTTGAAGCTACTGACTGAATGAAAGGAGCTGGCATCTCACTCTCTTTGAATCTTCTTTATCATGCTAAGAGGAGCAGGAAAAAGCAAAAAAATTCAGAATTGCACCTTGCAATGCGGAGAAATTACTGTTTGTGCATTTACAATATTCATTGATTTTTACCATTGAAAAACATCATGTTATTCATATACCAGAAATGATTGAAGCTACTGACTGAATGAAAGGAGCTGGCATCTCACTCTCTTTGAATCTTCTTTATCATGCTAGGATTAGCAGGAAAAAGCGAAAAATTTCAGAATTGCACCTTGCAATGTGGAGATATTACTGTTTGTGCATTTACAATATTCATTGATTTTTGCCATTGAAAAACGTCCAGAAATGTTTATACCAGAAATGTTTGAAGCTACTGACTGAATGAAAGGAGCTGGCATCTCACTCTCTTTGAATCTTCTTTATCATGCTAAGAGGAGCAGGAAAAAGCAAAAAAATTCAGAATTGCACCTTGCAATGCGGAGAAATTACTGTTTGTGCATTTACAATATTCATTGATTTTTGCCATTGAAAAATGTCCAGAAATGATTGAAGCTACTGACTGAATGAAAGGAGCTGGCATCTCACTCTCTTTGAATCTTCTTTATCATGCTAAGAGGAGCAGGAAAAAGCAAAAAATTTCAGAATTGCACCTTGCAATGCGGAGAAATTACTGTTTGTGCATTTACAATATTCATTGATTTTTGCCATTGAAAAACGTCCAGAAATGATTGAAGCTACTGACTGAATGAAAGGAGCTGGCATCTCACTCTCTTTTAATCTTCTTTATCATGCTAAGAGGAGCAGGAAAAAGCAAAAAATTTCAGAATTGCACCTTGCAATGTGGAGAAATTACTGTTTGTGCATTTACAATATTCATTGATTTTTGCCATTGAAAAACATCATGTTATTCATACCCAGAAATGATTGAAGCTACTGACTGAATGAAAGGAGCTGGCATCTCACTCTCTTTGAATCTTCTTTATCATGCTAAGAGGAGCAGGAAAAAGCAAAATATTTCAGAATTGCACCTTGCAATGCGGAGAAATTACTGTTTGTGCATTTACAATATTCATTGATTTTTGCCATTGAAAAACGTCCAGAAATGATTGAAGCTACTGACTGAATGAAAGGAGCTGGCATCTCACTCTCTTTGAATCTTCTTTATCATGCTAAGAGGAGCAGGAAAAAGCAAAAAATTTCAGAATTGCACCTTGCAATGCGGAGAAATTACTGTTTGTGCATTTACAATATTCATTGATTTTTGCCATTGAAAAACGTCCAGAAATGATTGAAGCTACTGACTGAATGAAAGGAGATGGCATCTCACTCTCTTTGAATCTTCTTTACCATGCTAAGAGGAGCAGGAAAAAGCAAAAAATTTCAGAATTGCACCTTGCAATGCGGAGAAATTACTGTTTGTGCATTTACAATATTCATTGATTTTTGCCATTGAAAAACATCATGTTATTCATATACCAGAAATGATTGAAGCTACTGACTGAATGAAAGGAGCTGGCATCTCACTCTCTTTGAATCTTCTTTATCATGCTAAGAGGAGCAGGAAAAAGCAAAAAATTTCAGAATTGCACCTTGCAATGCGGAGAAATTACTGTTTGTGCATTTACAATATTCATTGATTTTTGCCATTGAAAAACGTCCAGAAATGATTGAAGCTACTGACTGAATGAAAGGAGCTGGCATCTCAATCTCTTTGAATCTTCTTTATCATGCTAAGAGGAGCAGGAAAAAGCAAAAAATTTCAGAATTGCACCTTGCAATGCGGAGAAATTACTGTTTGTGCATTTACAATATTCATTGATTTTTGCCATTAAAAAACGTCCAGAAATGATTGAAGCTACTGACTGAATGAAAGGAGCTGGCATCTCACTCTCTTTGAATCTTCTTTACCATGCTAAGAGGAGCAGGAAAAACCAAAAAATTTCAGAATTGCACCTTGCAATGCGGAGAAATTACTGTTTGTGCAGTTACAATATTCATTGATTTTTGCCATTGAAAAACATCATGTTATTCATATACCAGAAATGATTGAAGCTACTGACTGAATGAAAGGAGCTGGCATCTCACTCTCTTTGAATCTTCTTTATCATGCTAAGAGGAGCAGGAAAAAGCAAAAAATTTCAGAATTGCACCTTGCAATGCGGAGAAATTACTGTTTGTGCATTTACAATATTCATTGATTTTTGCCATTGAAAAACGTCCAGAAATGATTGAAGCTACTGACTGAATGAAAGGAGCTGGCATCTCACTCTCTTTGAATCTTCTTTATCATGCTAAGAGGAGCAGGAAAAAGCAAAAAATTTCAGAATTGCACCTTGCAATGCGGAGAAATTACTGTTTGTGCATTTACAATATTCATTGATTTTTGCCATTGAAAAACGTCCAGAAATGATTGCAGCTACTGACTGAATGAAAGGAGCTGGCATGTAACTCTCTTTGAATCTTCTTTATCATGCTAAGAGGAGCAGGAAAAAGCAAAAAATTTCAGAATTGCACCTTGCAATGCGGAGAAATTACTCTTTGTGCATTTACAATATTCATTGATTTTTGCCATTGAAAAACATCATGTTATTCATTTACCAGAAATGTTTGAAGCTACTGACTGAATGAAAGAAGCTGGCATCTCACTATCTTTGAATCTTCTTTATCATGCTAAGAGGAGCAGGAAAAAGCAAAAAATTTCAGAATTCCACCTTACAATGCGGAGAAATTACTGTTTGTGCATATACAATATTCATTGATTTTTGCCATTGAAAAACGTCCAGAAAAGATTGAAGCTACTGACTGAATGAAAGGAGCTGGCATCTCACTCTCTTTGAATCTTCTTTATCATGCTAAGAGGAGCAGGAAAAAGCAAAAAATTTCAGAATTGCACCTTGCAATGCAGAGAAATTACTGTTTGTGCATTTACAATATTCATTGATTTTTGCCATTGAAAAACATCATGTTATTCATATACCAGAAATGTTTGAAGCTACTGACTGAATGAAAGGAGCTGGAATCTCACTCTCTTTGAATCTTCTTTATCATGCTAAGAGGAGCAGGAAAAAGCAAAAAATTTCAGAATTGCACCTTGCAATGCAGAGAAATTACTGTTTGTGCATTTACAATATTCATTGATTTTTGCCATTGAAAAACGTCCAGAAATGATTGAAGCTACTGACTGAATGAAAGGAGCTGGCATCTCACTCTCTTTGAATCTTCTTTATCATGCTAAGAGGAGCAGGAAAAAGCAAAAAAATTCAGAATTGCAACTTGCAATGCGGAGAAATTACTGTTTGTGCATTTACAATATTCATTGATTTTTGCCATTGAAAAACATCATGTTATTCATATACCAGAAATGATTTAAGCTACTGACTGAATGAAAGGAGCGGGCATCTCATTCTCTTTGAATCTTCTTTTTCATGCTAAGAGAAGCAGGAAAAAGCAAAAAATTTCAGAATTGCACCTTGCAATGCGGAGAAATTACTGTGTGCATTTACAATATTCATTGATTTTTGCCATTGAAAAACGTCCAGAAATGATTGAAGCTACTGAATGAATGAAAGGAGCTGGCATCTCACTCTCTTTGAATCTTCTTTATCATGCTAGGATTAGCAGGAAAAAGCAAAAAATTTCAGAATTGCACCTTGCAATGTGGAGATATTACTGTTTGTGCATTTACAATATTCATTGATTTTTGCCTTTGAAAAACGTCCAGAAATGTTTATACCAGAAATGTTTGAAGCTACTGACTGAATGAAAGGAGCTGGCATCTCACTCTCTTTGAATCTTCTTTATCATGCTAAGAGGAGCAGGAAAAAGCAAAAAAATTCAGAATTGCACCTTGCAATGCGGAGAAATTACTGTTTGTGCATTTACAATATTCATTGATTTTTACCATTGAAAAACATCATGTTATTCATATACCAGAAATGATTGAAGCTACTGACTGAATGAAAGGAGCTGGCATCTCACTCTCTTTGAATCTTCTTTATCATGCTAGGATTAGCAGGAAAAAGCAAAAAATTTCAGAATTGCACCTTGCAATGTGGAGATATTACTGTTTGTGCATTTACAATATTCATTGATTTTTGCCATTGAAAAACGTCCAGAAATGTTTGAAGCTACTGACTGAATGAAAGGAGCTGGCATCTCACTCTCTTTGAATCTTCTTTATCATGCTAGGATTAGCAGGAAAAAGCAAAAAATTTCAGAATTGCACCTTGCAATGTGGAGATATTACTCTTTGTGCATTTACAATATTCATTGATTTTTGCCATTGAAAAACGTACAGAAATGTTTGAAGCTACTGACTGAATGAAAGGAGCTGGCATCTCACTCTCTTTGAATCTTCTTTATCATGCTAGGAGTAGCAGGAAAAAGCAAAAAATTTCAGAATTGCACCATGCAATGTGGAGATATTACTGTTTGTGCATTTACAATATTCATTGATTTTTGCCATTGAAAAACGTCCAGAAATGTTTGAAGCTACTGACTGAATGAAAGGAGCTGGCATCTCACTCTCTTTGAATCTTCTTTATCATGCTAGGATTAGCAGGAAAAAGCAAAAAATTTCAGAATTGCACCTTGCAATGTGGAGATATTACTGTTTGTGCATTTACAATATTCATTGATTTTTGCCTTTGAAAAACGTCCAGAAATGTTTATACCAGAAATGTTTGAAGCTACTGACTGAATGAAAGGAGCTGGCATCTCACTCTCTTTGAATCTTCTTTATCATGCTAAGAGGAGCAGGAAAAAGCAAAAAAATTCAGAATTGCACCTTGCAATGCGGAGAAATTACTGTTTGTGCATTTACAATATTCATTGATTTTTACCATTGAAAAACATCATGTTATTCATATACCAGAAATGATTGAAGCTACTGACTGAATGAAAGGAGCTGGCATCTCACTCTCTTTGAATCTTCTTTATCATGCTAGGATTAGCAGGAAAAAGCAAAAAATTTCAGAATTGCACCTTGCAATGTGGAGATATTACTGTTTGTGCATTTACAATATTCATTGATTTTTGCCATTGAAAAACGTCCAGAAATGTTTGAAGCTACTGACTGAATGAAAGGAGCTGGCATCTCACTCTCTTTGAATCTTCTTTATCATGCTAGGATTAGCAGGAAAAAGCAAAAAATTTCAGAATTGCACCTTGCAATGTGGAGATATTACTCTTTGTGCATTTACAATATTCATTGATTTTTGCCATTGAAAAACGTACAGAAATGTTTGAAGCTACTGACTGAATGAAAGGAGCTGGCATCTCACTCTCTTTGAATCTTCTTTATCATGCTAGGAGTAGCAGGAAAAAGCAAAAAATTTCAGAATTGCACCATGCAATGTGGAGATATTACTGTTTGTGCATTTACAATATTCATTGATTTTTGCCATTGAAAAACGTCCAGAAATGTTTGAAGCTACTGACTGAATGAAAGGAGCTGGCATCTCACTCTCTTTGAATCTTCTTTATCATGCTAGGATTAGCAGGAAAAAGCAAAAAATTTCAGAATTGCACCTTGCAATGTGGAGATATTACTGTTTGTGCATTTACAATATTCATTGATTTTTGCCATTGAAAAACATCATGTTATTCATATACCAGAAATGTTTGAGGCTACTGACTGAATGAAAGGACCTGGCATCTCACTCTCTTTGAATCTTCTTTATCATGCTAGGATTAGCAGGAAAAAGCAAAAAATTTCAGAATTGCACCTTGCAATGTGGAGATATTACTGTTTGTGCATTTACAATATTCATTGATTTTTGCCATTGAAAAACGTCCAGAAATGTTTGAAGCTACTGACTGAATGAAAGGAGCTGGCATCTCACTCTATTTGAATATTCTTTATCATGCTAGGATTAGCAGGAAAAAGCAAAAAATTTCAGAATTGCACCTTGCAATGTGGAGATATTACTGTTTGTGCATTTACAATATTCATTGATTTTTGCCATTGAAAAACGTCCAGAAATGTTTATACCAGAAATGTTTGAAGTTACTGACTGAATGAAAGGAGCTGGCATCTCACTCTCTTTGAATCTTCTTTATCATGCTAAGAGGAGCAGGAAAAAGCAAAAAAATTCAGAATTGCACCTTGCAATGCGGAGAAATTACTGTTTGTGCATTTACAATATTCATTGATTTTTGCCATTGAAAAACGTCCAGAAATGATTGAAGCTACTGACTGAATGAAAGGAGCTGGCATCTCACTCTCTCTGAATCTTCTTTATCATGCTAAGAGGAGCAGGAAAAAGCAAAAAATTTCAGAATTGCACCTTGCAATGCGGAGAAATTACTGTTTGTGCATTTACAATATTCATTGATTTTTGCCATTGAAAAATGTCCAGAAATGATTGAAGCTACTGACTGAATGAAAGGAGCTGGCATCTCACTCTCTTTGAATCTTCTTTATCATGCTAAGAGGAGCAGGAAAAAGCAAAATTTTCAGAATTGCACCTTGCAATGTGGAGAAATTACTGTTTGTGCATTTACAATATTCATTGATTTTTGCCATTGAAAAACATCATGTTATTCATACCCAGAAATGATTGAAGCTACTGACTGAATGAAAGGAGCTGGCATCTCACTCTCTTTGAATCTTCTTTATCATGCTAAGAGGAGCAGGAAAAAGCAAAACATTTCAGAATTGCACCTTGCAATGCGGAGAAATTACTGTTTGTGCATTTACAATATTCATTGATTTTTGCCATTGAAAAACGTCCAGAAATGATTGAAGCTACTGACTGAATGAAAGGAGCTGGCATCTCACTCTCTTTGAATCTTCTTTATCATGCTAAGAGGAGCAGGAAAAAGCAAAAAATTTCAGAATTGCACCTTGCAATGCGGAGAAATTACTGTTTGTGCATTTACAATATTCATTGATTTTTGCCATTGAAAAACGTCCAGAAATGATTGAAGCTACTGACTGAATGAAAGGAGCTGGCATCTCACTCTCGTTGAATCTTCTTTACCATGCTAAGAGGAGCAGGAAAAAGCAAAAAATTTCAGAATTGCACCTTGCAATGCGGAGAAATTACTGTTTGTGCATTTACAATATTCATTGATTTTTGCCATTGAAAAACATCATGTTATTCATATACCAGAAATGATTGAAGCTACTGACTGAATGAAAGGAGCTGGCATCTCACTCTCTTTGAATCTTCTTTATCATGCTAAGAGGAGCAGGAAAAAGCAAAAAATTTCAGAATTGCACCTTGCAATGCGGAGAAATTACTGTTTGTGCATTTACAATATTCATTGATTTTTGCCATTGAAAAACGTCCAGAAATGATTGAAGCTACTGACTGAATGAAAGGAGCTGGCATCTCACTCTCTTTGAATCTTCTTTATCATGCTAAGAGGAGCAGGAAAAAGCAAAAAATTTCAGAATTGCACCTTGCAATGCGGAGAAATTACTGTTTGTGCATTTACAATATTCATTGATTTTTGCCATTGAAAAACGTCCAGAAATGATTGAAGCTACTGACTGAATGAAAGGAGCTGGCATGTAACTCTCTTTGAGTCTTCTTTATCATGCTAAGAGGAGCAGGAAAAAGCAAAAAATTTCAGAATTGCACCTTGCAATGCGGAGAAATTACTCTTTGTGCATTTACAATATTCATTGATTTTTGCCATTGAAAAACATCATGTTATTCATATACCAGAAATGTTTGAAGCTACTGACTGAATGAAAGAAGCTGGCATCTCACTATCTTTGAATCTTCTTTATCATGCTAAGAGGAGCAGGAAAAAGCAAAAAATTTCAGAATTCCACCTTACAATGCGGAGAAATTACTGTTTGTGCATTTACAATATTCATTGATTTTTGCCATTGAAAAACGTCCAGAAAAGATTGAAGCTACTGACTGAATGAAAGGAGCTGGCATCTCACTCTCTTTGAATCTTCTTTATCATGCTAAGAGGAGCAGGAAAAAGCAAAAAATTTCAGAATTGCACCTTGCAATGCGGAGAAATTACTGTTTGTGCATTTACAATATTCATTGATTTTTGCCATTGAAAAACATCATGTTATTCATATACCAGAAATGTTTGAAGCTACTGACTGAATGAAAGGAGCTGGCATCTCACTCTCTTTGAATCTTCTTTATCATGCTAAGAGGAGCAGGAAAAAGCAAAAAATTTCAGAATTGCACCTTGCAATGCGGAGAAATTACTGTTTGTGCATTTACAATATTCATTGATTTTTGCCATTGAAAAACGTCCAGAAATGATTGAAGCTACTGACTGAATGAAAGGAGCTGGCATCTCACTCTCTTTGAATCTTCTTTATCATGCTAAGAGGAGCAGGAAAAAGCAAAAAAATTCAGAATTGCACCTTGCAATGCGGAGAAATTACTGTTTGTGCATTTACAATATTCATTGATTTTTGCCATTGAAAAACATCATGTTATTCATATACCAGAAATGATTGAAGCTACTGACTGAATGAAAGGAGCGGGCATCTCATTCTCTTTGAATCTTCTTTTTCATGCTAAGAGGAGCAGGAAAAAGCAAAAAATTTCAGAATTGCACCTTGCAATGCGGAGAAATTACTGTTTGTGCATTTACAATATTCATTGATTTTTGCCATTGAAAAACATCATGTTATTCATATACCAGAAATGATTGAAGCTACTGACTGAATGAAAGGAGCTGGCATCTCACTCTCTTTGAATCTTCTTTATCATGCTAGGATTAGCAGGAAAAAGCAAAAAATTTCAGAATTGCACCTTGCAATGTGGAGATATTACTGTTTGTGCATTTACAATATTCATTGATTTTTGCCATTGAAAAACGTCCAGAAATGTTTGAAGCTACTGACTGAATGAAAGGAGCTGGCATCTCACTCTCTTTGAATCTTCTTTATCATGCTAGGATTAGCAGGAAAAAGCAAAAAATTTCAGAATTGCACCTTGCAATGTGGAGATATTACTGTTTGTGCATTTACAATATTCATTGATTTTTGCCATTGAAAAACGTACAGAAATGTTTGAAGCTACTGACTGAATGAAAGGAGCTGGCATCTCACTCTCTTTGAATCTTCTTTATCATGCTAGGAGTAGCAGGAAAAAGCAAAAAATTTCAGAATTGCACCTTGCAATGTGGAGATATTACTGTTTGTGCATTTACAATATTCATTGATTTTTGCCATTGAAAAACGTCCAGAAATGTTTGAAGCTACTGACTGAATGAAAGGAGCTGGCATCTCACTCTCTTTGAATCTTCTTTATCATGCTAGGATTAGCAGGAAAAAGCAAAAAATTTCAGAATTGCACCTTGCAATGTGGAGATATTACTGTTTGTGCATTTACAATATTCATTGATTTTTGCCATTGAAAAACATCATGTTATTCATATACCAGAAATGTTTGAGGCTACTGACTGAATGAAAGGACCTGGCAGCTCACTCTCTTTGAATCTTCTTTATCATGCTAGGATTAGCAGGAAAAAGCAAAAAATTTCAGAATTGCACCTTGCAATGTGGAGATATTACTGTTTGTGCATTTACAATATTCATTGATTTTTGCCATTGAAAAACGTCCAGAAATGTTTGAAGCTACTGACTGAATGAAAGGAGCTGGCATCTCACTCTATTTGAATATTCTTTATCATGCTAGGATTAGCAGGAAAAAGCAAAAAATTTCAGAATTGCACCTTGCAATGTGGAGATATTACTGTTTGTGCATTTACAATATTCATTGATTTTTGCCATTGAAAAACGTAAAGAAATGTTTATACCAGAAATGTTTGAAGTTACTGACTGAATGAAAGGAGCTAGCATCTCACTCTCTTTGAATCTTCTTTATCATGCTAAGAGGAGCAGGAAAAAGCAAAAAAATTCAGAATTGCACCTTGCAATGCGGAGAAATTACTGTTTGTGCATTTACAATATTCATTGATTTTTGCCATTGAAAAACGTCCAGAAATGATTGAAGCTACTGACTGAATGAAAGGAGCTGGCATCTCACTCTCTTTGAATCTTCTTTATCATGCTAAGAGGAGCAGGAAAAAGCAAAAAATTTCAGAATTGCACCTTGCAATGCGGAGAAATTACTGTTTGTGCATTTACAATATTCATTGATTTTTGCCATTGAAAAACGTCCAGAAATGATTGAAGCTACTGACTGAATGAAAGGAGCTGGCATCTCACTCTCTTTGAATCTTCTTTATCATGCTAAGAGGAGCAGGAAAAAGCAAAAAATTTCAGAATTGCACCTTGCAATGTGGAGAAATTACTGTTTGTGCATTTACAATATTCATTGATTTTTGCCATTGAAAAACATCATGTTATTCATACCCAGAAATGATTGAAGCTACTGACTGAATGAAAGGAGCTGGCATCTCACTCTCTTTGAATCTTCTTTATCATGCTAAGAGGAGCAAGAAAAAGTAAAATATTTCAGAATTGCACCTTGCAATGCGGAGAAATTACTGTTTGTGCATTTACAATATTCATTGATTTTTGCCATTGAAAAACGTCCAGAAATGATTGAAGCTACTGACTGAATGAAAGGAGCTGGCATCTCACTCTCTTTGAATCTTCTTTATCATGCTAAGAGGAGCAGGAAAAAGCAAAAAATTTCAGAATTGCACCTTGCAATGCGGAGAAATTACTGTTTGTGCATTTACAATATTCATTGATTTTTGCCATTGAAAAACGTCCAGAAATGATTGAAGCTACTGACTGAATGAAAGGAGCTGGCATCTCACTCTCTTTGAATCTTCTTTACCATGCTAAGAGGAGCAGGAAAAAGCAAAAAATTTCAGAATTGCACCTTGCAATGCGGAGAAATTACTGTTTGTGCATTTACAATATTCATTGATTTTTGCCATTGAAAAACATCATGTTATTCATATACCAGAAATGATTGAAGCTACTGACTGAATGAAAGGAGCTGGCATCTCACTCTCTTTGAATCTTCTTTATCATGCTAAGAGGAGCAGGAAAAAGCAAAAAATTTCAGAATTGCACCTTGCAATGCGGAGAAATTACTGTTTGTGCATTTACAATATTCATTGATTTTTGCCATTGAAAAACGTCCAGAAATGATTGAAGCTACTGACTGAATGAAAGGAGCTGGCATCTCACTCTCTTTGAATCTTCTTTATCATGCTAAGAGGAGCAGGAAAAGCAAAAAATTTCAGAATTGCACCTTGCAATGCGGAGAAATTACTGTTTGTGCATTTACAATATTCATTGATTTTTGCCATTGAAAAACGTCCAGAAATGATTGAAGCTACTGACTGAATGAAAGGAGCTGGCATCTCACTCTCGTTGAATCTTCTTTACCATGCTAAGAGGAGCAGGAAAAAGCAAAAAATTTCAGAATTGCACCTTGCAATGCGGAGAAATTACTGTTTGTGCATTTACAATATTCATTGATTTTTGCCATTGAAAAACATCATGTTATTCATATACCAGAAATGATTGAAGCTACTGACTGAATGAAAGGAGCTGGCATCTCACTCTCTTTGAATCTTCTTTATCATGCTAAGAGGAGCAGGAAAAAGCAAAAAATTTCAGAATTGCACCTTGCAATGCGGAGAAATTACTGTTTGTGCATTTACAATATTCATTGATTTTTGCCATTGAAAAACGTCCAGAAATGATTGAAGCTACTGACTGAATGAAAGGAGCTGGCATCTCACTCTCTTTGAATCTTCTTTATCATGCTAAGAGGAGCAGGAAAAAGCAAAAAATTTCAGAATTGCACCTTGCAATGCGGAGAAATTACTGTTTGTGCATTTACAATATTCATTGATTTTTGCCATTGAAAAACGTCCAGAAATGATTGAAGCTACTGACTGAATGAAAGGAGCTGGCATGTAACTCTCTTTGAGTCTTCTTTATCATGCTAAGAGGAGCAGGAAAAAGCAAAAAATTTCAGAATTGCACCTTGCAATGCGGAGAAATTACTCTTTGTGCATTTACAATATTCATTGATTTTTGCCATTGAAAAACATCATGTTATTCATATACCAGAAATGTTTGAAGCTACTGACTGAATGAAAGAAGCTGGCATCTCACTATCTTTGAATCTTCTTTATCATGCTAAGAGGAGCAGGAAAAAGCAAAAAATTTCAGAATTCCACCTTACAATGCGGAGAAATTACTGTTTGTGCATTTACAATATTCATTGATTTTTGCCATTGAAAAACGTCCAGAAAAGATTGAAGCTACTGACTGAATGAAAGGAGCTGGCATCTCACTCTCTTTGAATCTTCTTTATCATGCTAAGAGGAGCAGGAAAAAGCAAAAAATTTCAGAATTGCACCTTGCAATGCGGAGAAATTACTGTTTGTGCATTTACAATATTCATTGATTTTTGCCATTGAAAAACATCATGTTATTCATATACCAGAAATGTTTGAAGCTACTGACTGAATGAAAGGAGCAGGCATCTCACTCTCTTTGAATCTTCTTTATCATGCTAAGAGGAGCAGGAAAAAGCAAAAAATTTCAGAATTGCACCTTGCAATGCGGAGAAATTACTGTTTGTGCATTTACAATATTCATTGATTTTTGCCATTGAAAAACGTCCAGAAATGATTGAAGCTACTGACTGAATGAAAGGAGCTGGCATCTCACTCTCTTTGAATCTTCTTTATCATGCTAAGAGGAGCAGGAAAAAGCAAAAAAATTCAGAATTGCACCTTGCAATGCGGAGAAATTACTGTTTGTGCATTTACAATATTCATTGATTTTTGCCATTGAAAAACATCATGTTATTCATATACCAGAAATGATTGAAGCTACTGACTGAATGAAAGGAGCGGGCATCTCATTCTCTTTGAATCTTCTTTTTCATGCTAAGAGGAGCAGGAAAAAGCAAAAAATTTCAGAATTGCACCTTGCAATGCGGAGAAATTACTGTTTGTGCATTTACAATATTCATTGATTTTTGCCATTGAAAAACATCATGTTATTCATATACCAGAAATGATTGAAGCTACTGACTGAATGAAAGGAGCTGGCATCTCACTCTCTTTGAATCTTCTTTATCATGCTAGGATTAGCAGGAAAAAGCAAAAAATTTCAGAATTGCACCTTGCAATGTGGAGATATTACTGTTTGTGCATTTACAATATTCATTGATTTTTGCCATTGAAAAACGTCCAGAAATGTTTGAAGCTACTGACTGAATGAAAGGAGCTGGCATCTCACTCTCTTTGAATCTTCTTTATCATGCTAGGATTAGCAGGAAAAAGCAAAAAATTTCAGAATTGCACCTTGCAATGTGGAGATATTACTGTTTGTGCATTTACAATATTCATTGATTTTTGCCATTGAAAAACGTACAGAAATGTTTGAAGCTACTGACTGAATGAAAGGAGCTGGCATCTCACTCTCTTTGAATCTTCTTTATCATGCTAGGAGTAGCAGGAAAAAGCAAAAAATTTCAGAATTGCACCTTGCAATGTGGAGATATTACTGTTTGTGCATTTACAATATTCATTGATTTTTGCCATTGAAAAACGTCCAGAAATGTTTGAAGCTACTGACTGAATGAAAGGAGCTGGCATCTCACTCTCTTTGAATCTTCTTTATCATGCTAGGATTAGCAGGAAAAAGCAAAAAATTTCAGAATTGCACCTTGCAATGTGGAGATATTACTGTTTGTGCATTTACAATATTCATTGATTTTTGCCATTGAAAAACATCATGTTATTCATATACCAGAAATGTTTGAGGCTACTGACTGAATGAAAGGACCTGGCAGCTCACTCTCTTTGAATCTTCTTTATCATGCTAGGATTAGCAGGAAAAAGCAAAAAATTTCAGAATTGCACCTTGCAATGTGGAGATATTACTGTTTGTGCATTTACAATATTCATTGATTTTTGCCATTGAAAAACGTCCAGAAATGTTTGAAGCTACTGACTGAATGAAAGGAGCTGGCATCTCACTCTATTTGAATATTCTTTATCATGCTAGGATTAGCAGGAAAAAGCAAAAAATTTCAGAATTGCACCTTGCAATGTGGAGATATTACTGTTTGTGCATTTACAATATTCATTGATTTTTGCCATTGAAAAACGTAAAGAAATGTTTATACCAGAAATGTTTGAAGTTACTGACTGAATGAAAGGAGCTAGCATCTCACTCTCTTTGAATCTTCTTTATCATGCTAAGAGGAGCAGGAAAAAGCAAAAAAATTCAGAATTGCACCTTGCAATGCGGAGAAATTACTGTTTGTGCATTTACAATATTCATTGATTTTTGCCATTGAAAAACGTCCAGAAATGATTGAAGCTACTGACTGAATGAAAGGAGCTGGCATCTCACTCTCTTTGAATCTTCTTTATCATGCTAAGAGGAGCAGGAAAAAGCAAAAAATTTCAGAATTGCACCTTGCAATGCGGAGAAATTACTGTTTGTGCATTTACAATATTCATTGATTTTTGCCATTGAAAAACGTCCAGAAATGATTGAAGCTACTGACTGAATGAAAGGAGCTGGCATCTCACTCTCTTTGAATCTTCTTTATCATGCTAAGAGGAGCAGGAAAAAGCAAAAAATTTCAGAATTGCACCTTGCAATGTGGAGAAATTACTGTTTGTGCATTTACAATATTCATTGATTTTTGCCATTGAAAAACATCATGTTATTCATACCCAGAAATGATTGAAGCTACTGACTGAATGAAAGGAGCTGGCATCTCACTCTCTTTGAATCTTCTTTATCATGCTAAGAGGAGCAAGAAAAAGTAAAATATTTCAGAATTGCACCTTGCAATGCGGAGAAATTACTGTTTGTGCATTTACAATATTCATTGATTTTTGCCATTGAAAAACGTCCAGAAATGATTGAAGCTACTGACTGAATGAAAGGAGCTGGCATCTCACTCTCTTTGAATCTTCTTTATCATGCTAAGAGGAGCAGGAAAAAGCAAAAAATTTCAGAATTGCACCTTGCAATGCGGAGAAATTACTGTTTGTGCATTTACAATATTCATTGATTTTTGCCATTGAAAAACGTCCAGAAATGATTGAAGCTACTGACTGAATGAAAGGAGCTGGCATCTCACTCTCTTTGAATCTTCTTTACCATGCTAAGAGGAGCAGGAAAAAGCAAAAAATTTCAGAATTGCACCTTGCAATGCGGAGAAATTACTGTTTGTGCATTTACAATATTCATTGATTTTTGCCATTGAAAAACATCATGTTATTCATATACCAGAAATGATTGAAGCTACTGACTGAATGAAAGGAGCTGGCATCTCACTCTCTTTGAATCTTCTTTATCATGCTAAGAGGAGCAGGAAAAAGCAAAAAATTTCAGAATTGCACCTTGCAATGCGGAGAAATTACTGTTTGTGCATTTACAATATTCATTGATTTTTGCCATTGAAAAACGTCCAGAAATGATTGAAGCTACTGACTGAATGAAAGGAGCTGGCATCTCACTCTCTTTGAATCTTCTTTATCATGCTAAGAGGAGCAGGAAAAAGCAAAAAATTTCAGAATTGCACCTTGCAATGCGGAGAAATTACTGTTTGTGCATTTACAATATTCATTGATTTTTGCCATTGAAAAACGTCCAGAAATGATTGAAGCTACTGACTGAATGAAAGGAGCTGGCATGTAACTCTCTTTGAGTCTTCTTTATCATGCTAAGAGGAGCAGGAAAAAGCAAAAAATTTCAGAATTGCACCTTGCAATGCGGAGAAATTACTCTTTGTGCATTTACAATATTCATTGATTTTTGCCATTGAAAAACATCATGTTATTCATATACCAGAAATGTTTGAAGCTACTGACTGAATGAAAGAAGCTGGCATCTCACTATCTTTGAATCTTCTTTATCATGCTAAGAGGAGCAGGAAAAAGCAAAAAATTTCAGAATTCCACCTTACAATGCGGAGAAATTACTGTTTGTGCATTTACAATATTCATTGATTTTTGCCATTGAAAAACGTCCAGAAAAGATTGAAGCTACTGACTGAATGAAAGGAGCTGGCATCTCACTCTCTTTGAATCTTCTTTATCATGCTAAGAGGAGCAGGAAAAAGCAAAAAATTTCAGAATTGCACCTTGCAATGCGGAGAAATTACTGTTTGTGCATTTACAATATTCATTGATTTTTGCCATTGAAAAACATCATGTTATTCATATACCAGAAATGTTTGAAGCTACTGACTGAATGAAAGGAGCTGGCATCTCACTCTCTTTGAATCTTCTTTATCATGCTAAGAGGAGCAGGAAAAAGCAAAAAATTTCAGAATTGCACCTTGCAATGCGGAGAAATTACTGTTTGTGCATTTACAATATTCATTGATTTTTGCCATTGAAAAACGTCCAGAAATGATTGAAGCTACTGACTGAATGAAAGGAGCTGGCATCTCACTCTCTTTGAATCTTCATTATCATGCTAAGAGGAGCAGGAAAAAGCAAAAAAATTCAGAATTGCACCTTGCAATGCGGAGAAATTACTGTTTGTGCATTTACAATATTCATTGATTTTTGCCATTGAAAAACATCATGTTATTCATATACCAGAAATGATTGAAGCTACTGACTGAATGAAAGGAGCGGGCATCTCAATCTCTTTGAATCTTCTTTTTCATGCTAAGAGGAGCAGGAAAAAGCAAAAAATTTCAGAATTGCACCTTGCAATGCGGAGAAATTACTGTTTGTGCATTTACAATATTCATTGATTTTTGCCATTGAAAAACGTCCAGAAATGATTGAAGCTACTGACTGAATGAAAGGAGCTGGCATCTCACTCTCTTTGAATCTTCTTTATCATGCTAAGAGGAGCAGGAAAAAGCAAAAAATTTCAGAATTGCACCTTGCAATGCGGAGAAATTACTGCTTGTGCATTTACAATATTCATTGATTTTTGCCATTGAAAAACGTCCAGAAATGATTGAAGCTACTGACTGAATGAAAGGAGCTGGCATCTCACTCTCTTTGAATCTTTATCATGCTAAGAGGAGCAGGAAAAAGCAAAAAATTTCAGAATTGCACCTTGCAATGCGGAGAAATTACTGTTTGTGCATTTACAATATTCATTGATTTTTGCCATTGAAAAACGTCCAGAAATGTTTGAAGCTACTGACTGAATGAAAGGAGCTGGCATCTCACTCTCTTTGAATCTTCTTTATCATGCTAGGATTAGCAGGAAAAAGCCAAAAATTTCAGAATTGCACCTTGCAATGTGGAGATATTACTGTTTGTGCATTTACAATATTCATTGATTTTTGCCATTGAAAAACGTCCAGAAATGTTTGAAGCTACTGACTGAATGAAAGGAGCTGGCATCTCACTCTATTTGAATCTTCTTTATCATGCTAGGATTAGCAGGAAAAAGCAAAAAATTTCAGAATTGCACCTTGCAATGTGGAGAAATTACTGTTTGTGCATTTACAATATTCATTGATTTTTGCCATTGAAAAACGTCCAGAAATGACTGAAGCTACTGACTGAATGAAAGGAGCTGGCATCTCACTCTCTTTGAATCTTCTTTATCATGCTAAGAGGAGCAGGAAAAAGCAAAAAATTTCAGAATTGCACCTTGCAATGCGGAGAAATTACTGTTTGTGCATTTACAATATTCATTGATTTTTGCCATTGAAAAACGTCCAGAAATTATTGAAGCTACTGACTGAATGAAAAGAGCTGGCATCTCACTCTCTTTGAATCTTCTTTATCATGCTAAGAGGAGCAGGAAAAAGCAAAAAATTTCAGAATTGCACCTTGCAATGCGGAGAAATTACTGTTTGTGCATTTACAATATTCATTGATTTTTGCCATTGAAAAACGTCCAGAAATGATTGAAGCTACTGACTGAATGAAAGGAGCTGGCATCTCACTCTCTTTGAATCTTCTTTATCATGCTAAGAGGAGCAGGAAAAAGCAAAAAAATTCAGAATTGCACCTTGCAATGCGGAGAAATTACTGTTTGTGCATTTACAATATTCATTGATTTTTGCCATTGAAAAACATCATGTTATTCATATACCAGAAATGATTGAAGCTACTGACTGAATGAAAGGAGCGGGCATCTCATTCTCTTTGAATCTTCTTTTTCATGCTAAGAGGAGCAGGAAAAAGCAAAAAATTTCAGAATTGCACCTTGCAATGCGGAGAAATTACTGTTTGTGCATTTACAATATTCATTGATTTTTGCCATTGAAAAACGTCCAGAAATGTTTGAAGCTACTGACTGAATGAAAGGAGCTGGCATCTCACTCTCTTTGAATCTTCTTTATCATGCTAGGATTAGCAGGAAAAAGCAAAAAATTTCAGAATTGCACCTTGCAATGTGGAGATATTACTGTTTGTGCATTTACAATATTCATTGATTTTTGCCATTGAAAAACGTACAGAAATGTTTGAAGCTACTGACTGAATGAAAGGAGCTGGCATCTCACTCTCTTTGAATCTTCTTTATCATGCTAGGAGTAGCAGGAAAAAGCAAAAAATTTCAGAATTGCACCTTGCAATGTGGAGATATTACTGTTTGTGCATTTACAATATTCATTGATTTTTGCCATTGAAAAACGTCCAGAAATGTTTGAAGCTACTGACTGAATGAAAGGAGCTGGCATCTCACTCTCTTTGAATCTTCTTTATCATGCTAGGATTAGCAGGAAAAAGCAAAAAATTTCAGAATTTCACCTTGCAATGTGGAGATATTACTGTTTGTGCATTTACAATATTCATTGATTTTTGCCATTGAAAAACATCATGTTATTCATATACCAGAAATGTTTGAGGCTACTGACTGAATGAAAGGACCTGGCAGCTCACTCTCTTTGAATCTTCTTTATCATGCTAGGATTAGCAGGAAAAAGCAAAAAATTTCAGAATTGCACCTTGCAATGTGGAGATATTACTGTTTGTGCATTTACAATATTCATTGATTTTTGCCATTGAAAAACGTCCAGAAATGTTTGAAGCTACTGACTGAATGAAAGGAGCTGGCATCTCACTCTATTTGAATATTCTTTATCATGCTAGGATTAGCAGGAAAAAGCAAAAAATTTCAGAATTGCACCTTGCAATGTGGAGATATTACTGTTTGTGCATTTACAATATTCATTGATTTTTGCCATTGAAAAACGTCCAGAAATGTTTATACCAGAAATGTTTGAAGTTAGTGACTGAATGAAAGGAGCTAGCATCTCACTCTCTTTGAATCTTCTTTATCATGCTAAGAGGAGCAGGAAAAAGCAAAAAAATTCAGAATTGCACCTTGCAATGCGGAGAAATTACTGTTTGTGCATTTACAATATTCATTGATTTTTGCCATTGAAAAACGTCCAGAAATGATTGAAGCTACTGACTGAATGAAAGGAGCTGGCATCTCACTCTCTTTGAATCTTCTTTATCATGCTAAGAGGAGCAGGAAAAAGCAAAAAATTTCAGAATTGCACCTTGCAATGCGGAGAAATTACTGTTTGTGCATTTACAATATTCATTGATTTTTGCCATTGAAAAACGTCCAGAAATGATTGAAGCTACTGACTGAATGAAAGGAGCTGGCATCTCACTCTCTTTGAATCTTCTTTATCATGCTAAGAGGAGCAGGAAAAAGCAAAAAATTTCAGAATTGCACCTTGCAATGTGGAGAAATTACTGTTTGTGCATTTACAATATTCATTGATTTTTGCCATTGAAAAACATCATGTTATTCATACCCAGAAATGATTGAAGCTACTGACTGAATGAAAGGAGCTGGCATCTCACTCTCTTTGAATCTTCTTTATCATGCTAAGAGGAGCAAGAAAAAGTAAAATATTTCAGAATTGCACCTTGCAATGCGGAGAAATTTCTGTTTGTGCATTTACAATATTCATTGATTTTTGCCATTGAAAAACGTCCAGAAATGATTGAAGCTACTGACTGAATGAAAGGAGCTGGCATCTCACTCTCTTTGAATCTTCTTTATCATGCTAAGAGGAGCAGGAAAAAGCAAAAAATTTCAGAATTGCACCTTGCAATGCGGAGAAATTACTGTTTGTGCATTTACAAAATTCATTGATTTTTGCCATTGAAAAACGTCCAGAAATGATTGAAGCTACTGACTGAATGAAAGGAGCTGGCATCTCACTCTCTTTGAATCTTCTTTACCATGCTAAGTGGAGCAGGAAAAAGCAAAAAATTTCAGAATTGCACCTTGCAATGCGGAGAAATTACTGTTTGTGCATTTACAATATTCATTGATTTTTGCCATTGAAAAACATCATGTTATTCATATACCAGAAATGATTGAAGCTACTGACTGAATGAAAGGAGCTGGCATCTCACTCTCTTTGAATCTTCTTTATCATGCTAAGAGGAGCAGGAAAAAGCAAAAAATTTCAGAATTGCACCTTGCAATGCGGAGAAATTACTGTTTGTGCATTTACAATATTCATTGATTTTTGCCATTGAAAAACGTCCAGAAATGATTGAAGCTACTGACTGAATGAAAGGAGCTGGCATCTCACTCTCTTTGAATCTTCTTTATCATGCTAAGAGGAGCAGGAAAAAGCAAAAAATTTCAGAATTGCACCTTGCAATGCGGAGAAATTACTGTTTGTGCATTTACAATATTCATTGATTTTTGCCATTGAAAAACGTCCAGAAATGATTGAAGCTACTGACTGAATGAAAGGAGCTGGCATGTAACTCTCTTTGAGTCTTCTTTATCATGCTAAGAGGAGCAGGAAAAAGCAAAAAATTTCAGAATTGCACCTTGCAATGCGGAGAAATTACTCTTTGTGCATTTACAATATTCATTGATTTTTGCCATTGAAAAACATCATGTTATTCATATACCAGAAATGTTTGAAGCTACTGACTGAATGAAAGAAGCTGGCATCTCACTATCTTTGAATCTTCTTTATCATGCTAAGAGGAGCAGGAAAAAGCAAAAAATTTCAGAATTCCACCTTACAATGCGGAGAAATTACTGTTTGTGCATTTACAATATTCATTGATTTTTGCCATTGAAAAACGTCCAGAAAAGATTGAAGCTACTGACTGAATGAAAGGAGCTGGCATCTCACTCTCTTTGAATCTTCTTTATCATGCTAAGAGGAGCAGGAAAAAGCAAAAAATTTCAGAATTGCACCTTGCAATGCGGAGAAATTACTGTTTGTGCATTTACAATATTCATTGATTTTTGCCATTGAAAAACATCATGTTATTCATATACCAGAAATGTTTGAAGCTACTGACTGAATGAAAGGAGCTGGCATCTCACTCTCTTTGAATCTTCTTTATCATGCTAAGAGGAGCAGGAAAAAGCAAAAAATTTCAGAATTGCACCTTGCAATGCGGAGAAATTACTGTTTGTGCATTTACAATATTCATTGATTTTTGCCATTGAAAAACGTCCAGAAATGATTGAAGCTACTGACTGAATGAAAGGAGCTGGCATCTCACTCTCTTTGAATCTTCATTATCATGCTAAGAGGAGCAGGAAAAAGCAAAAAAATTCAGAATTGCACCTTGCAATGCGGAGAAATTACTGTTTGTGCATTTACAATATTCATTGATTTTTGCCATTGAAAAACATCATGTTATTCATATACCAGAAATGATTGAAGCTACTGACTGAATGAAAGGAGCGGGCATCTCATTCTCTTTGAATCTTCTTTTTCATGCTAAGAGGAGCAGGAAAAAGCAAAAAATTTCAGAATTGCACCTTGCAATGCGGAGAAATTACTGTTTGTGCATTTACAATATTCATTGATTTTTGCCATTGAAAAACGTCCAGAAATGATTGAAGCTACTGACTGAATGAAAGGAGCTGGCATCTCACTCTCTTTGAAACTTCTTTATCATGCTAAGAGGAGCAGGAAAAAGCAAAAAATTTCAGAATTGCACCTTGCAATGCGGAGAAATTACTGCTTGTGCATTTACAATATTCATTGATTTTTGCCATTGAAAAACGTCCAGAAATGATTGAAGCTACTGACTGAATGAAAGGAGCTGGCATCTCACTCTCTTTGAATCTTTATCATGCTAAGAGGAGCAGGAAAAAGCAAAAAATTTCAGAATTGCACCTTGCAATGCGGAGAAATTACTGTTTGTGCATTTACAATATTCATTGATTTTTGCCATTGAAAAACGTCCAGAAATGTTTGAAGCTACTGACTGAATGAAAGGAGCTGGCATCTCACTCTCTTTGAATCTTCTTTATCATGCTAGGATTAGCAGGAAAAAGCAAAAAATTTCAGAATTGCACCTTGCAATGTGGAGATATTACTGTTTGTGCATTTACAATATTCATTGATTTTTGCCATTGAAAAACGTCCAGAAATGTTTGAAGCTACTGACTGAATGAAAGGAGCTGGCATCTCACTCTCTTTGAATCTTCTTTATCATGCTAGGAGTAGCAGGAAAAAGCAAAAAATTTCAGAATTGCACCTTGCAATGTGGAGATATTACTGTTTGTGCATTTACAATATTCATTGATTTTTGCCATTGAAAAACGTCCAGAAATGTTTGAAGCTACTGACTGAATGAAAGGAGCTGGCATCTCACTCTCTTTGAATCTTCTTTATCATGCTAGGATTAGCAGGAAAAAGCAAAAAATTTCAGAATTGCACCTTGCAATATGGAGATATTACTGTTTGTGCATTTACAATATTCATTGATTTTTGCCATTGAAAAACATCATGTTATTCATATACCAGAAATGTTTGAAGCTACTGACTGAATGAAAGGAGCTGGCATCTCACTCTCTTTGAATCTTCTTTATCATGCTAGGATTAGCAGGAAAAAGCCAAAAATTTCAGAATTGCACCTTGCAATGTGGAGATATTACTGTTTGTGCATTTACAATATTCATTGATTTTTGCCATTGAAAAACGTCCAGAAATGTTTGAAGCTACTGACTGAATGAAAGGAGTTGGCATCTCACTCTATTTGAATCTTCTTTATCATGCTAGGATTAGCAGGAAAAAGCAAAAAATTTCAGAATTGCACCTTGCAATGTGGAGAAATTACTGTTTGTGCATTTACAATATTCATTGATTTTTGCCATTGAAAAACGTCCAGAAATGACTGAAGCTACTGACTGAATGAAAGGAGCTGGCATCTCACGCTCTTTGAATCTTCTTTATCATGCTAAGAGGAGCAGGAAAAAGCAAAAAATTTCAGAATTGAACCTTGCAATGCGGAGAAATTACTGTTTGTGCATTTACAATATTCATTGATTTTTGCCATTGAAAAACATCATGTTATTCATATACCAGAAATGATTGAAGCTACTGACTGAATGAAAGGAGCGGGCATCTCATTCTCTTTGAATCTTCTTTTTCATGCTAAGAGGAGCAGGAAAAAGCAAAAAATTTCAGAATTGCACCTTGCAATGCGGAGAAATTACTGTTTGTGCATTTACAATATTCATTGATTTTTGCCATTGAAAAACGTCCAGAAATGATTGAAGCTACTGACTGAATGAAAGGAGCTGGCATCTCACTCTCTTTGAATCTTCTTTATCATGCTAAGAGGAGCAGGAAAAAGCAAAAAATTTCAGAATTGCACCTTGCAATGCGGAGAAATTACTGCTTGTGCATTTACAATATTCATTGATTTTTGCCATTGAAAAACGTCCAGAAATGATTGAAGCTACTGACTGAATGAAAGGAGCTGGCATCTCACTCTCTTTGAATCTTTATCATGCTAAGAGGAGCAGGAAAAAGCAAAAAATTTCAGAATTGCACCTTGCAATGCGGAGAAATTACTGTTTGTGCATTTACAATATTCATTGATTTTTGCCATTGAAAAACGTCCAGAAATGTTTGAAGCTACTGACTGAATGAAAGGAGCTGGCATCTCACTCTCTTTGAATCTTCTTTATCATGCTAGGATTAGCAGGAAAAAGCAAAAAATTTCAGAATTGCACCTTGCAATGTGGAGATATTACTGTTTGTGCATTTACAATATTCATTGATTTTTGCCATTGAAAAACGTCCAGAAATGTTTGAAGCTACTGACTGAATGAAAGGAGCTGGCATCTCACTCTCTTTGAATCTTCTTTATCATGCTAGGAGTAGCAGGAAAAAGCAAAAAATTTCAGAATTGCACCTTGCAATGTGGAGATATTACTGTTTGTGCATTTACAATATTCATTGATTTTTGCCATTGAAAAACGTCCAGAAATGTTTGAAGCTACTGACTGAATGAAAGGAGCTGGCATCTCACTCTCTTTGAATCTTCTTTATCATGCTAGGATTAGCAGGAAAAAGCAAAAAATTTCAGAATTGCACCTTGCAATATGGAGATATTACTGTTTGTGCATTTACAATATTCATTGATTTTTGCCATTGAAAAACATCATGTTATTCATATACCAGAAATGTTTGAAGCTACTGACTGAATGAAAGGAGCTGGCATCTCACTCTCTTTGAATCTTCTTTATCATGCTAGGATTAGCAGGAAAAAGCCAAAAATTTCAGAATTGCACCTTGCAATGTGGAGATATTACTGTTTGTGCATTTACAATATTCATTGATTTTTGCCATTGAAAAACGTCCAGAAATGTTTGAAGCTACTGACTGAATGAAAGGAGTTGGCATCTCACTCTATTTGAATCTTCTTTATCATGCTAGGATTAGCAGGAAAAAGCAAAAAATTTCAGAATTGCACCTTGCAATGTGGAGAAATTACTGTTTGTGCATTTACAATATTCATTGATTTTTGCCATTGAAAAACGTCCAGAAATGACTGAAGCTACTGACTGAATGAAAGGAGCTGGCATCTCACGCTCTTTGAATCTTCTTTATCATGCTAAGAGGAGCAGGAAAAAGCAAAAAATTTCAGAATTGCACCTTGCAATGCGGAGAAATTACTGTTTGTGCATTTACAATATTCATTGATTTTTGCCATTGAAAAACATCATGTTATTCATATACCAGAAATGATTGAAGCTACTGACTGAATGAAAGGAGCGGGCATCTCATTCTCTTTGAATCTTCTTTTTCATGCTAAGAGGAGCAGGTAAAAGCAAAAAATTTCAGAATTGCACCTTGCAATGCGGAGAAATTACTGTTTGTGCATTTACAATATTCATTGATTTTTGCCATTGAAAAACGTCCAGAAATGATTGAAGCTACTAACTGAATGAAAGGAGCTGGCATCTCACTCTCTTTGAATCTTCTTTATCATGCTAAGAGGAGCAGGAAAAAGCAAAAAATTTCAGAATTGCACCTTGCAATGCGGAGAAATTACTGCTTGTGCATTTACAATATTCATTGATTTTTGCCATTGAAAAACGTCCAGAAATGATTGAAGCTACTGACTGAATGAAAGGAGCTGGCATCTCACTCTCTTTGAATCTTTATCATGCTAAGAGGAGCAGGAAAAAGCAAAAAATTTCAGAATTGCACCTTGCAATGCGGAGAAATTACTGTTTGTGCATTTACAATATTCATTGATTTTTGCCATTGAAAAACGTCCAGAAATGTTTGAAGCTACTGACTGAATGAAAGGAGCTGGCATCTCACTCTCTTTGAATCTTCTTTATCATGCTAGGATTAGCAGGAAAAAGCAAAAAATTTCAGAATTGCACCTTGCAATGTGGAGATATTACTGTTTGTGCATTTACAATATTCATTGATTTTTGCCATTGAAAAACGTCCAGAAATGTTTGAAGCTACTGACTGAATGAAAGGAGCTGGCATCTCACTCTCTTTGAATCTTCTTTATCATGCTAGGAGTAGCAGGAAAAAGCAAAAAATTTCAGAATTGCACCTTGCAATGTGGAGATATTACTGTTTGTGCATTTACAATATTCATTGATTTTTGCCATTGAAAAACGTCCAGAAATGTTTGAAGCTACTGACTGAATGAAAGGAGCTGGCATCTCACTCTCTTTGAATCTTCTTTATCATGCTAGGATTAGCAGGAAAAAGCAAAAAATTTCAGAATTGCACCTTGCAATATGGAGATATTACTGTTTGTGCATTTACAATATTCATTGATTTTTGCCATTGAAAAACATCATGTTATTCATATACCAGAAATGTTTGAAGCTACTGACTGAATGAAAGGAGCTGGCATCTCACTCTCTTTGAATCTTCTTTATCATGCTAGGATTAGCAGGAAAAAGCCAAAAATTTCAGAATTGCACCTTGCAATGTGGAGATATTACTGTTTGTGCATTTACAATATTCATTGATTTTTGCCATTGAAAAATGTCCAGAAATGTTTGAAGCTACTGACTGAATGAAAGGAGCTGGCATCTCACTCTATTTGAATCTTCTTTATCATGCTAGGATTAGCAGGAAAAAGCAAAAAATTTCAGAATTGCACCTTGCAATGTGGAGAAATTACTGTTTGTGCATTTACAATATTCATTGATTTTTGCCATTGAAAAACGTCCAGAAATGACTGAAGCTACTGACTGAATGAAAGGAGCTGGCATCTCACTCTCTTTGAATCTTCTTTATCATGCTAAGAGGAGCAGGAAAAAGCAAAAAATTTCAGAATTGCACCTTGCAATGCGGAGAAATTACTGTTTGTGCATTTACAATATTCATTGATTTTTGCCATTGAAAAACGTCCAGAAATGATTGAAGCTACTGACTGAATGAAAAGAGCTGGCATCTCACTCTCTTTGATTCTTCTTTATCATGCTAAGAGGAGCAGGAAAAAGCAAAAAATTTCAGAATTGCACCTTGCAATGCGGAGAAATTACTGTTTGTGCATTTACAATATTCATTGATTTTTGCCATTGAAAAACATCATGTTATTCATATACCAGAAATGATTGAAGCTACTGACTGAATGAAAGGAGCTGGCATCTCACTCTCTTTGAATCTTCTTTATCATGCTAAGAGGAGCAGGAAAAAGCAAAAAATTTCAGAATTGCACCTTGCAATGCGGAGAAATTACTGTTTGTGCATTTACAATATTCATTGATTTTTGCCATTGAAAAACGTCCAGAAATGATTGAAGCTACTGACTGAATGAAAGGAGCTGGCATCTCACTCTCTTTGAATCTTCTTTATCATGCTAACAGGAGCAGGAAAAAGCAAAAAATTTCAGAATTGCACCTTGCAATGCGGAGAAATTACTGTTTGTGCATTTACAATATTCATTGATTTTTGCCATTGAAAAACGTCCAGAAATGATTGAAGCTACTGACTGAATGAAAGGAGCTGGCATCTCACTCTCTTTGAATCTTCTTTATCATGCTAGGATTAGCAGGAAAAAGCAAAAAATTTCAGAATTGCACCTTGCAATGTGGAGATATTACTGTTTGTGCATTTACAATATTCATTGAATTTTGCCATTGAAAAACGTCCAGAAATGTTTGAAGCTACTGACTGAATGAAAGGAGCTGGCATCTCACTCTATTTGAATCTTCTTTATCATGCTAGGATTAGCAGGAAAAAGCAAAAAATTTCAGAATTGCACCTTGCAATGTGGAGATATTACTGTTTGTGCATTTACAATATTCATTGATTTTTGCCTTTGAAAAACGTCCAGAAATGTTTATACCAGAAATGTTTGCAGCTACTGACTGAATGAAAGGAGCTGGCATCTCACTCTCTTTGAATCTTCTTTATCATGCTAAGAGGAGCAGGAAAAAGCAAAAAATTTCAGAATTGCACCTTGCAATGCGGAGAAATTACTGTTTGTGCATTTACAATATTCATTGATTTTTGCCATTGAAAAACGTCCAGAAATGACTGAAGCTACTGACTGAATGAAAGGAGCTGGCATCTCACTCTCTTTGAATCTTCTTTATCATGCTAAGAGGAGCAGGAAAAAGCAAAAAATTTCAGAATTGCACCTTGCAATGCGGAGAAATTACTGTTTGTGCATTTACAATATTCATTGATTTTTGCCATTGAAAAACGTCCAGAAATGACTGAAGCTACTGACTGAATGAAAGGAGCTGGCATCTCACTCTCTTTGAATCTTCTTTATCATGCTAAGAGGAGCAGGAAAAAGCAAAAAATTTCAGAATTGCACCTTGCAATGCGGAGAAATTACTGTTTGTGCATTTACAATATTCATTGATTTTTGCCATTGAAAAACATCCAGAAATGATTGAAGCTACTGACTGAATGAAAGGAGCTGGCATCTCACTCTCTTTGAATCTTCTTTATCATGCTAAGAGGAGCAGGAAAAAGCAAAAAATTTCAGAATTGCACCTTGCAATGCGGAGAAATTACTGTTTGTGCATTTTCAATATTCATTGATTTTTGCCATTGAAAAACATCATGTTATTCATATACCAGAAATGATTGAAGCTACTGACTGAATGAAAGGAGCTGGCATCTCACTCTCTTTGAATCTTCTTTATCATGCTAAGAGGAGCAGGAAAAAGCAAAAAATTTCAGAATTGCACCTTGCAATGCGGAGAAATTACTGTTTGTGCATTTACAATATTCATTGATTTTTGCCATTGAAAAACGTCCAGAAATGATTGAAGCTACTGACTGAATGAAAGGAGCTGGCATCTCACTCTCTTTGAATCTTCTTTATCATGCTAAGAGGAGCAGGAAAAAGCAAAAAATTTCAGAATTGCACCTTGCAATGCGGAGAAATTACTGTTTGTGCATTTACAATATTCATTGATTTTTGCCATTGAAAAATGTCCAGAAATGATTGAAGCTACTGACTGAATGAAAGGAGCTGGCATCTCACTCTCTTTGAATCTTCTTTATCATGCTAAGAGGAGCAGGAAAAAGCAAAAAATTTCAGAATTGCACCTTGCAATGCGGAGAAATTACTGTTTGTGCATTTACAATATTCATTGATTTTTGCCATTGAAAAACGTCCAGAAATGATTGAAGCTACTGACTGAATGAAAGGAGCTGGCATCTCACTCTCTTTGAATCTTCTTTATCATGCTAAGAGGAGCAGGAAAAAGCAAAAAATTTCAGAATTGCACCTTGCAATGCGGAGAAATTACTGTTTGTACATTTACAATATTCATTGATTTTTGCCATTGAAAAACGTCCAGAAATGACTGAAGCTACTGACTGAATGAAAGGAGCTGGCATCTCACTCTCTTTGAATCTTCTTTATCATGCTAAGAGGAGCAGGAAAAAGCAAAAAATTTCAGAATTGCACCTTGCAATGCGGAGAAATTACTGTTTGTGCATTTACAATATTCATTGATTTTTGCCATTGAAAAACGTCCAGAAATGATTGAAGCTACTGACTGAATGAAAGGAGCTGGCATCTCACTCTCTTTGAATCTTCTTTATCATGCTAACAGGAGCAGGAAAAAGCAAAAAATTTCAGAATTGCACCTTGCAATGCGGAGAAATTACTGTTTGTGCATTTACAATATTCATTGATTTTTGCCATTGAAAAACGTCCAGAAATGATTGAAGCTACTGACTGAATGAAAGGAGCTGGCATCTCACTCTCTTTGAATCTTCTTTATCATGCTAGGATTAGCAGGAAAAAGCAAAAAATTTCAGAATTGCACCTTGCAATGTGGAGATATTACTGTTTGTGCATTTACAATATTCATTGAATTTTGCCATTGAAAAACGTCCAGAAATGTTTGAAGCTACTGACTGAATGAAAGGAGCTGGCATCTCACTCTATTTGAATCTTCTTTATCATGCTAGGATTAGCAGGAAAAAGCAAAAAATTTCAGAATTGCACCTTGCAATGTGGAGATATTACTGTTTGTGCATTTACAATATTCATTGATTTTTGCCTTTGAAAAACGTCCAGAAATGTTTATACCAGAAATGTTTGAAGCTACTGACTGAATGAAAGGAGCTGGCATCTCACTCTCTTTGAATCTTCTTTATCATGCTAAGAGGAGCAGGAAAAAGCAAAAAATTTCAGAATTGCACCTTGCAATGCGGAGAAATTACTGTTTGTGCATTTACAATATTCATTGATTTTTGCCATTGAAAAACGTCCAGAAATGACTGAAGCTACTGACTGAATGAAAGGAGCTGGCATCTCACTCTCTTTGAATCTTCTTTATCATGCTAAGAGGAGCAGGAAAAAGCAAAAAATTTCAGAATTGCACCTTGCAATGCGGAGAAATTACTGTTTGTGCATTTACAATATTCATTGATTTTTGCCATTGAAAAACATCCAGAAATGATTGAAGCTACTGACTGAATGAAAGGAGCTGGCATCTCACTCTCTTTGAATCTTCTTTATCATGCTAAGAGGAGCAGGAAAAAGCAAAAAATTTCAGAATTGCACCTTGCAATGCGGAGAAATTACTGTTTGTGCATTTTCAATATTCATTGATTTTTGCCATTGAAAAACATCATGTTATTCATATACCAGAAATGATTGAAGCTACTGACTGAATGAAAGGAGCTGGCATCTCACTCTCTTTGAATCTTCTTTATCATGCTAAGAGGAGCAGGAAAAAGCAAAAAATTTCAGAATTGCACCTTGCAATGCGGAGAAATTACTGTTTGTGCATTTACAATATTCATTGATTTTTGCCATTGAAAAACGTCCAGAAATGATTGAAGCTACTGACTGAATGAAAGGAGCTGGCATCTCACTCTCTTTGAATCTTCTTTATCATGCTAAGAGGAGCAGGAAAAAGCAAAAAATTTCAGAATTGCACCTTGCAATGCGGAGAAATTACTGTTTGTGCATTTACAATATTCATTGATTTTTGCCATTGAAAAATGTCCAGAAATGATTGAAGCTACTGACTGAATGAAAGGAGCTGGCATCTCACTCTCTTTGAATCTTCTTTATCATGCTAAGAGGAGCAGGAAAAAGCAAAAAATTTCAGAATTGCACCTTGCAATGCGGAGAAATTACTGTTTGTGCATTTACAATATTCATTGATTTTTGCCATTGAAAAACGTCCAGAAATGATTGAAGCTACTGACTGAATGAAAGGAGCTGGCATCTCACTCTCTTTGAATCTTCTTTATCATGCTAAGAGGAGCAGGAAAAAGCAAAAAATTTCAGAATTGCACCTTGCAATGCGGAGAAATTACTGTTTGTACATTTACAATATTCATTGATTTTTGCCATTGAAAAACGTCCAGAAATGACTGAAGCTACTGACTGAATGAAAGGAGCTGGCATCTCACTCTCTTTGAATCTTCTTTATCATGCTAAGAGGAGCAGGAAAAAGCAAAAAATTTCAGAATTGCACCTTGCAATGCGGAGAAATTACTGTTTGTGCATTTACAATATTCATTGATTTTTGCCATTGAAAAACATCATGTTATTCATATACCAGAAATGATTGAAGCTACTGACTGAATGAAAGGAGCTGGCATCTCACTCTCTTTGAATCTTCTTTATCATGCTAAGAGGAGCAGGAAAAAGCAAAAAATTTCAGAATTGCACCTTGCAATGCGGAGAAATTACTGTTTGTGCATTTACAATATTCATTGATTTTTGCCATTGAAAAACGTCCAGAAATGATTGAAGCTACTGACTGAATGAAAGGAGCTGGCATCTCACTCTCTTTGAATCTTCTTTATCATGCTAAGAGGAGCAGGAAAAAGCAAAAAATTTCAGAATTGCACCTTGCAATGCGGAGAAATTACTGTTTGTGCATTTACAATATTCATTGATTTTTGCCATTGAAAAACGTCCAGAAATGATTGAAGCTACTGACTGAATGAAAGGAGCTGGCATCTCACTCTCTTTGAATCTTCTTTATCATGCTAGGATTAGCAGGAAAAAGCAAAAAATTTCAGAATTGCACCTTGCAATGTGGAGATATTACTGTTTGTGCATTTACAATATTCATTGAATTTTGCCATTGAAAAACGTCCAGAAATGTTTGAAGCTACTGACTGAATGAAAGGAGCTGGCATCTCACTCTATTTGAATCTTCTTTATCATGCTAGGATTAGCAGGAAAAAGCAAAAAATTTCAGAATTGCACCTTGCAATGTGGAGATATTACTGTTTGTGCATTTACAATATTCATTGATTTTTGCCATTGAAAAACGTCCAGAAATGTTTATACCAGAAATGTTTGAAGCTACTGACTGAATGAAAGGAGCTGGCATCTCACTCTCTTTGAATCTTCTTTATCATGCTAAGAGGAGCAGGTAAAAGCAAAAAATTTCAGAATTGCACCTTGCAATGCGGAGAAATTACTGTTTGTGCATTTACAATATTCATTGATTTTTGCCATTGAAAAACGTCCAGAAATGACTGAAGCTACTGACTGAATGAAAGGAGCTGGCATCTCACTCTCTTTGAATCTTCTTTATCATGCTAAGAGGAGCAGGAAAAAGCAAAAAATTTCAGAATTGCACCTTGCAATGCGGAGAAATTACTGTTTGTGCATTTACAATATTCATTGATTTTTGCCATTGAAAAACATCCAGAAATGATTGAAGCTACTGACTGAATGAAAGGAGCTGGCATCTCACTCTCTTTGAATCTTCTTTATCATGCCAAGAGGAGCAGGAAAAAGCAAAAAATTTCAGAATTGCACCTTGCAATGCGGAGAAATTACTGTTTGTGCATTTACAATATTCATTGATTTTTGCCATTGAAAAACATCATGTTATTCATATACCAGAAATGATTGAAGCTACTGACTGAATGAAAGGAGCTGGCATCTCACTCTCTTTGAATCTTCTTTATCATGCTAAGATGAGCAGGAAAAAGCAAAAAATTTCAGAATTGCACCTTGCAATGCGGAGAAATTACTGTTTGTGCATTTACAATATTCATTGATTTTTGCCATTGAAAAACGTCCAGAAATGATTGAAGCTACTGACTGAATGAAAGGAGCTGGCATCTCACTCTCTTTGAATCTTCTTTATCATGCTAAGAGGAGCAGGAAAAAGCAAAAAATTTCAGAATTGCACCTTGCAATGCGGAGAAATTACTGTTTGTGCATTTACAATATTCATTGATTTTTGCCATTGAAAAACGTCCAGAAATGATTGAAGCTACTGACTGAATGAAAGGAGCTGGCATCTCACTCTCTTTGAATCTTCTTTATCATGCTAAGAGGAGCAGGAAAAAGCAAAAAATTTCAGAATTGCACCTTGCAATGCGGAGAAATTACTGTTTGTGCATTTACAATATTCATTGATTTTTGCCATTGAAAAACATCATGTTATTCATATACCAGAAATGATTGAAGCTACTGACTGAATGAAAGGAGCTGGCATCTCACTCTCTTTGAGTCTTCTTTATCATGCTAAGAGGAGCAGGAAAAAGCAAAAAATTTCAAAATTGCACCTTGCAATGCGGAGAAATTACTGTTTGTGCATTTACAATATTCATTGATTTTTGCCATTGAAAAACGTCCAGAAATGATTAAAGCTACTGACTGAATGAAAGGAGCTGGCATCTCACTCTCTTTGAATCTTCTTTATCATGCTAAGAGGAGCAGGAAAAAGCAAAAAATTTCAGAATTGCACCTTGCAATGCGGAGAAATTACTGTTTGTGCATTTACAATATTCATTGATTTTTGCCATTGAAAAACGTCCAGAAATGATTGAAGCTACTGACTGAATGAAAGGAGCTGGCATCTCACTCTCTTTGAATCTTCTTTATCATGCTAGGATTAGCAGGAAAAAGCAAAAAATTTCAAAATTGCACCTTGCAATGTGGAGATATTACTGTTTGTGCATTTACAATATTCATTGAATTTTGCCATTGAAAAACGTCCAGAAATGTTTGAAGCTACTGACTGAATGAAAGGAGCTGGCATCTCACTCTATTTGAATCTTCTTTATCATGCTAGGATTAGCAGGAAAAAGCAAAAAATTTCAGAATTGCACCTTGCAATGTGGAGATATTACTGTTTGTGCATTTACAATATTCATTGATTTTTGCCATTGAAAAACGTCCAGAAATGTTTATACCAGAAATGTTTGAAGCTACTGACTGAATGAAAGGAGCTGGCATCTCACTCTCTTTGAATCTTCTTTATCATGCTAAGAGGAGCAGGAAAAAGCAAAAAATTTCAGAATTGCACCTTGCAATGCGGAGAAATTACTGTTTGTGCATTTACAATATTCATTGATTTTTGCCATTGAAAAACGTCCAGAAATGACTGAAGCTACTGACTGAATGAAAGGAGCTGGCATCTCACTCTCTTTGAATCTTCTTTATCATGCTAAGAGGAGCAGGAAAAAGCAAAAAATTTCAGAATTGCACCTTGCAATGCGGAGAAATTACTGTTTGTGCATTTACAATATTCATTGATTTTTGCCATTGAAAAACATCCAGAAATGATTGAAGCTACTGACTGAATGAAAGGAGCTGGCATCTCACTCTCTTTGAATCTTCTTTATCATGCTAAGAGGAGCAGGAAAAAGCAAAAAATTTCAGAATTGCACCTTGCAATGCGGAGAAATTACTGTTTGTGCATTTACAATATTCATTGATTTTTGCCATTGAAAAACATCATGTTATTCATATACCAGAAATGATTGAAGCTACTGACTGAATGAAAGGAGCTGGCATCTCACTCTCTTTGAATCTTCTTTATCATGCTAAGAGGAGCAGGAAAAAGCAAAAAATTTCAGAATTGCACCTTGCAATGCGGAGAAATTACTGTTTGTGCATTTACAATATTCATTGATTTTTGCCATTGAAAAACGTCCAGAAATGATTGAAGCTACTGACTGAATGAAAGGAGCTGGCATCTCACTCTCTTTGAATCTTCTTTATCATGCTAAGAGGAGCAGGAAAAAGCAAAAAATTTCAGAATTGCAACTTGCAATGCGGAGAAATTACTGTTTGTGCATTTACAATATTCATTGATTTTTGCCATTGAAAAACATCATGTTATTCATATACCAGAAATGATTGAAGCTACTGACTGAATGAAAGGAGCTGGCATCTCACTCTCTTTGAATCTTCTTTATCATGCTAAGAGGAGCAGGAAAAAGCAAAAAAATTCAGAATTGCACCTTGCAATGCGGAGAAATTACTGTTTGTGCATTTACAATATTCATTGATTTTTGCCATTGAAAAACGTCCAGAAATTATTGAAGCTACTGACTGAATGAAAGGAGCTGGCATCTCACTCTCTTTGAATCTTCTTTATCATGCTAAGAGGAGCAGGAAAAAGCAAAAAATTTCAGAATTGCACCTTGCAATGCGGAGAAATTACTGTTTGTGCATTTACAATATTCATTGATTTTTGCCATTGAAAAACATCATGTTATTCATATACCAGAAATGATTGAAGCTACTGACTGAATGAAAGGAGCTGGCATCTCACTCTCTTTGAATCTTCTTTATCATGCTAAGAGGAGCAGGAAAATGCAAAAAAATTCAGAATTGCACCTTGCAATGCGGAGAAATTACTGTTTGTGCATTTACAATATTCATTGATTTTTGCCATTGAAAAACGTCCAGAAATGATTGAAGCTACTGACTGAATGAAAGGAGCTGGCATCTCACTCTCTTTGAATCTTCTTTATCATGCTAAGAGGAGCAGGAAAAAGCAAAAAATTTCAGAATTGCACCTTGCAATGCGGAGAAATTACTGTTTGTGCATTTACAATATTCATTGATTTTTGCCATTGAAAAACGTCCAGAAATGTTTGAAGCTACTGACTGAATGAAAGGAGCTGGCATCTCACTCTCTTTAAATCTTCTTTATCATGCTAGGATTAGCAGGAAAAAGCAAAAAATTTCAGAATTGCACCTTGCAATGTGGAGATATTACTGTTTGTGCATTTACAATATTCATTGAATTTTGCCATTGAAAAACGTCCAGAAATGTTTGAAGCTACTGACTGAATGAAAGGAGCTGGCATCTCACTCTATTTGAATCTTCTTTATCATGCTAGGATTAGCAGGAAAAAGCAAAAAATTTCAGAATTGCACCTTGCAATGTGGAGATATTACTGTTTGTGCATTTACAATATTCATTGATTTTTGCCATTGAAAAACGTCCAGAAATGTTTATACCAGAAATGTTTGAAGCTACTGACTGAATGAAAGGAGCTGGCATCTCACTCTCTTTGAATCTTCTTTATCATGCTAAGAGGAGCAGGAAAAAGCAAAAAATTTCAGAATTGCACCTTGCAATGCGGAGAAATTACTGTTTGTGCATTTACAATATTCATTGATTTTTGCCATTGAAAAACGTCCAGAAATGACTGAAGCTACTGACTGAATGAAAGGAGCTGGCATCTCACTCTCTTTGAATCTTCTTTATCATGCTAAGAGGAGCAGGAAAAAGCAAAAAATTTCAGAATTGCACCTTGCAATGCGGAGAAATTACTGTTTGTGCATTTACAATATTCATTGATTTTTGCCATTGAAAAACATCCAGAAATGATTGAAGCTACTGACTGAATGAAAGGAGCTGGCATCTCACTCTCTTTGAATCTTCTTTATCATGCTAAGAGGAGCAGGAAAAAGCAAAAAATTTCAGAATTGCACCTTGCAATGCGGAGAAATTACTGTTTGTGCATTTACAATATTCATTGATTTTTGCCATTGAAAAACATCATGTTATTCATATACCAGAAATGATTGAAGCTACTGACTGAATGAAAGGAGCTGGCATCTCACTCTCTTTGAATCTTCTTTATCATGCTAAGAGGAGCAGGAAAAAGCAAAAAATTTCAGAATTGCACCTTGCAATGCGGAGAAATTACTGTTTGTGCATTTACAATATTCATTGATTTTTGCCATTGAAAAACGTCCAGAAATGATTGAAGCTACTGACTGAATGAAAGGAGCTGGCATCTCACTCTCTTTGAATCTTCTTTATCATGCTAAGAGGAGCAGGAAAAAGCAAAAAATTTCAGAATTGCAACTTGCAATGCGGAGAAATTACTGTTTGTGCATTTACAATATTCATTGATTTTTGCCATTGAAAAACATCATGTTATTCATATACCAGAAATGATTGAAGCTACTGACTGAATGAAAGGAGCTGGCATCTCACTCTCTTTGAATCTTCTTTATCATGCTAAGAGGAGCAGGAAAAAGCAAAAAAATTCAGAATTGCACCTTGCAATGCGGAGAAATTACTGTTTGTGCATTTACAATATTCATTGATTTTTGCCATTGAAAAACGTCCAGAAATGATTGAAGCTACTGACTGAATGAAAGGAGCTGGCATCTCACTCTCTTTGAATCTTCTTTATCATGCTAAGAGGAGCAGGAAAAAGCAAAAAATTTCAGAATTGCACCTTGCAATGCGGAGAAATTACTGTTTGTGCATTTACAATATTAATTGATTTTTGCCATTGAAAAACGTCCAGAAATGATTGAAGCTACTGACTGAATGAAAGGAGCTGGCATCTCACTCTCTTTGAATCTTCTTTTTCATGCTAAGAGGAGCAGGAAAAAGCAAAAAATTTCAGAATTGCAACTTGCAATGCGGAGAAATTACTGTTTGTGCATTTACAATATTCATTGATTTTTGCCATTGAAAAACATCATGTTATTCATATACCAGAAATGATTGAAGCTACTGACTGAATGAAAGGAGCTGGCATCTCACTCTCTTTGAATCTTCTTTATCATGCTAAGAGGAGCAGGAAAAAGCAAAAAAATTCAGAATTGCACCTTGCAATGCGGAGAAATTACTGTTTGTGCATTTACAATATTCATTGATTTTTGCCATTGAAAAACGTCCAGAAATGATTGAAGCTACTGACTGAATGAAAGGAGCTGGCATCTCACTCTCTTTGAATCTTCTTTATCATGCTAAGAGGAGCAGGAAAATGCAAAAAATTTCAGAATTGCACCTTGCAATGCGGAGAAATTACTGTTTGTGCATTTACAATATTCATTGATTTTTGCCATTGAAAAACGTCCAGAAATGTTTGAAGCTACTGACTGAATGAAAGGAGCTGGCATCTCACTCTCTTTGAATCTTCTTTATCATGCTAGGATTAGCAGGAAAAAGCAAAAAATTTCAGAATTGCACCTTGCAATGTGGAGATATTACTGTTTGTGCATTTACAATATTCATTGATTTTTGCCATTGAAAAACGTCCAGAAATGTTTGAAGCTACTGACTGAATGAAAGGAGCTGGCATCTCACTCTCTTTGAATCTTCTTTATCATGCTAGGAGTAGCAGGAAAAAGCAAAAAATTTCAGAATTGCACCTTGCAATGTGGAGATATTACTGTTTGTGCATTTACAATATTCATTGATTTTTGCCATTGAAAAACGTCCAGAAATGTTTGAAGCTACTGACTGAATGAAAGGAGCTGGCATCTCACTCTCTTTGAATCTTCTTTATCATGCTATTATTAACAGGAAAAAGCAAAAAATTTCAGAATTGCACCTTGCAATGTGGAGATATTACTGTTTGTGCATTTACAATATTCATTGATTTTTGCCATTGAAAAACATCATGTTATTCATATACCAGAAATGTTTGAAGCTACTGACTGAATGAAAGGAGCTGACATCTCACTCTCTTTGAATCTTCTTTATCATGCTAGGATTAGCAGGAAAAAGCAAAAAATTTCAGAATTGCACCTTGCAATGTGGAGATATTACTGTTTGTGCATTTACAATATTCATTGATTTTTGCCATTGAAAAACGTCCAGAAATGTTTGAAGCTACTGACTGAATGAAAGGAGCTGGCATCTCACTCTATTTGAATCTTCTTTATCATGCTAGGATTAGCAGGAAAAAGCAAAAAATTTCAGCATTGCACCTTGCAATGTGGAGATATTACTGTTTGTGCATTTACAATATTCATTGATTTTTGCCATTGAAAAACGTCCAGAAATGTTTATACCAGAAATGTTTGAAGCTACTGACTGAATGAAAGGAGCTGGCATCTCACTCTCTTTGAATCTTCTTTATCATGCTAAGAGGAGCAGGAAAAAGCAAAAAATTTCAGAATTGCACTTTGCAATGCGGAGAAATTACTGTTTGTGCATTTACAATATTCATTGATTTTTGCCATTGAAAAACGTCCAGAAATGACTGAAGCTACTGACTGAATGAAAGGAGCTGGCATCTCACTCTCTTTGAATCTTCTTTATCATGCTAAGAGGAGCAGGAAAAAGCAAAAAATTTCAGAATTGCATCTTGCAATGTGGAGAAATTACTGTTTGTGCATTTACAATATTCATTGATTTTTGCCATTGAAAAACGTCCAGAAATGATTGAAGCTACTGACTGAATGAAAGGAGCTGGCATCTCACTCTCTTTGAATCTTCTTTATCATGCTAAGAGGAGCAGGAAAAAGCAAAAAATTTCAGAATTGCACCTTGCAATGCGGAGAAATTACTGTTTGTGCATTTACAATATTCATTGATTTTTGCCATTGAAAAACATCATGTTATTCATATACCAGAAATGATTGAAGCTACTGACTGAATGAAAGGAGCTGGCATCTCACTCTCTTTGAATCTTCTTTATCATGCTAAGAGGAGCAGGAAAAAGCAAAAAATTTCAGAATTGCACCTTGCAATGCGGAGAAATTACTGTTTGTGCATTTACAATATTCATTGATTTTTGCCATTGAAAAACATCCAGAAATGATTGAAGCTACTGACTGAATGAAAGGAGCTGGCATCTCACTCTCTTTGAATCTTCTTTATCATGCTAAGAGGAGCAGGAAAAAGCAAAAAATTTCAGAATTGCACCTTGCAATGCGGAGAAATTACTGTTTGTGCATTTACAATATTCATTGATTTTTGCCATTGAAAAACGTCCAGAAATGATTGAAGCTACTGACTGAATGAAAGGAGCTGGCATCTCACTCTCTTTGAATCTTCTTTATCATGCTAGGATTAGCAGGAAAAAGCAAAAAATTTCAGAATTGCACCTTGCAATGTGGAGATATTACTGTTTGTGCATTTACAATATTCATTGAATTTTGCCATTGAAAAACGTCCAGAAATGTTTGAAGCTACTGACTGAATGAAAGGAGCTGGCATCTCACTCTATTTGAATCTTCTTTATCATGCTAGGATTAGCAGGAAAAAGCAAAAAATTTCAGAATTGCACCTTGCAATGTGGAGATATTACTGTTTGTGCATTTACAATATTCATTGATTTTTGCCATTGAAAAACGTCCAGAAATGTTTATACCAGAAATGTTTGAAGCTACTGACTGAATGAAAGGAGCTGGCATCTCACTCTCTTTGAATCTTCTTTACCATGCTAAGAGGAGCAGGAAAAAGCAAAAAATTTCAGAATTGCACCTTGCAATGCGGAGAAATTACTTTTTGTGCATTTACAATATTCATTGATTTTTGCCATTGAAAAACGTCCAGAAATGACTGAAGCTACTGACTGAATGAAAGGAGCTGGCATCTCACTCTCTTTGAATCTTCTTTATCATGCTAAGAGGAGCAGGAAAAAGCAAAAAATTTCAGAATTGCACCTTGCAATGCGGAGAAATTACTGTTTGTGCATTTACAATATTCATTGATTTTTGCCATTGAAAAACGTCCAGAAATGATTGAAGCTACTGACTGAATGAAAGGAGCTGGCATCTCACTCTCTTTGAATCTTCTTTATCATGCTAGGAGTAGCAGGAAAAAGCAAAAAATTTCAGAATTGCACCTTGCAATGTGGAGATATTACTGTTTGTGCATTTACAATATTCATTGATTTTTGCCATTGAAAAACGTCCAGAAATGTTTGAAGCTACTGACTGAATGAAAGGAGCTGGCATCTCACTCTCTTTGAATCTTCTTTATCATGCTAGGATTAGCAGGAAAAAGCAAAAAATTTCAGAATTGCACCTTGCAATGTGGAGATATTACTGTTTGTGCATTTACAATATTCATTGATTTTTGCCATTGAAAAACATCATGTTATTCATATACCAGAAATGTTTGAAGCTACTGACTGAATGAAAGGAGCTGACATCTCACTCTCTTTGAATCTTCTTTATCATGCTAGGATTAGCAGGAAAAAGCAAAAAATTTCAGAATTGCACCTTGCAATGTGGAGATATTACTGTTTGTGCATTTACAATATTCATTGATTTTTGCCATTGAAAAACGTCCAGAAATGTTTGAAGCTACTGACTGAATGAAAGGAGCTGGCATCTCACTCTATTTGAATCTTCTTTATCATGCTAGGATTAGCAGGAAAAAGCAAAAAATTTCAGCATTGCACCTTGCAATGTGGATATATTACTGTTTGTGCATTTACAATATTCATTGATTTTTGCCATTGAAAAACGTCCAGAAATGTTTATACCAGAAATGTTTGAAGCCACTGACTGAAAGAAAGGAGCTGGCATCTCACTCTCTTTGAATCTTCTTTATCATGCTAAGAGGAGCAGGAAAAAGCAAAAAATTTCAGAATTGCACCTTGCAATGCGGAGAAATTACTGTTTGTGCATTTACAATATTCATTGATTTTTGCCAATGAAAAACATCCAGAAATGATTGAAGCTACTGACTGAATGAAAGGAGCTGGCATCTCACTCTCTTTGAATCTTCTTTATCATGCTAAGAGGAGCAGGAAAAAGCAAAAAATTTCAGAATTGCACCTTGCAATGCGGAGAAATTACTGTTTGTGCATTTACAATATTCATTGATTTTTGCCATTGAAAAACATCATGTTATTCATATACCAGAAATGATTGAAGCTACTGACTGAATGAAAGGAGCTGGCATCTCACTCTCTTTGAATCTTCTTTATCATGCTAAGAGGAGCAGGAAAAAGCAAAAAATTTCAGAATTGCACCTTGCAATGCGGAGAAATTACTGTTTGTGCATTTACAATATTCATTGATTTTTGCCATTGAAAAACGTCCAGAAATGATTGAAGCTACTGACTGAATGAAAGGAGCTGGCATCTCACTCTCTTTGAATCTTCTTTATCATGCTAAGAGGAGCAGGAAAAAGCAAAAAATTTCAGAATTGCACCTTGCAATGCGGAGAAATTACTGTTTGTGCATTTACAATATTCATTGATTTTTGCCATTGAAAAACGTTCAGAAATGATTGAAGCTACTGACTGAATGAAAGGAGCTGGCATCTCACTCTCTTTGAATCTTCTTTATCATGCTAAGAGGAGCAGGAAAAAGCAAAAAATTTCAGAATTGCACCTTGCAATGCGGAGAAATTACTGTTTGTGCATTTACAATATTCATTGATTTTTGCCATTGAAAAACGTCCAGAAATGATTGAAGCTACTGACTGAATGAAAGGAGCTGGCATCTCACTCTCTTTGAATCTTCTTTATCATGCTAAGAGGAGCAGGAAAAAGCAAAAAATTTCAGAATTGCACCTTGCAATGCGGAGAAATTACTGTTTGTGCATTTACAATATTCATTGATTTTTGCCATTGAAAAACGTCCAGAAATGATTGAAGCTACTGACTGAATGAAAGGAGCTGGCATCTCACTCTCTTTGAATCTTCTTTATCATGCTAAGAGGAGCAGGAAAAAGCAAAAAATTTCAGAATTGCACCTTGCAATGCGGAGAAATTACTGTTTGTGCATTTACAATATTCATTGATTTTTGCCATTGAAAAACGTCCAGAAATGATTGAAGCTACTGACTGAATGAAAGGAGCTGGCTTCTCACTCTCTTTGAATCTTCTTTATCATGCTAGGATTAGCAGGAAAAAGCAAAAAATTTCAGAATTGCACCTTGCAATGTGGAGATATTACTGTTTGTGCATTTACAAATTTCATTGAATTTTGCCATTGAAAAACGTCCAGAAATGTTTGAAGCTACTGACTGAATGAAAGGAGCTGGCATCTCACTCTATTTGAATCTTCTTTATCATGCTAGGATTAGCAGGAAAAAGCAAAAAATTTCAGAATTGCACCTTGCAATGTGGAGATATTACTGTTTGTGCATTTACAATATTCATTGATTTTTGCCATTGAAAAACGTCCAGAAATGTTTATACCAGAAATGTTTGAAGCTACTGACTGAATGAAAGGAGCTGGCATCTCACTCTCTTTGAATCTTCTTTATCATGCTAAGAGGAGCAGGAAAAAGCAAAAAATTTCAGAATTGCACCTTGCAATGCGGAGAAATTACTGTTTGTGCATTTACAATATTCATTGATTTTTGCCATTGAAAAACGTCCAGAAATGACTGAAGCTACTGACTGAATGAAAGGAGCTGGCATCTCACTCTCTTTGAATCTTCTTTATCATGCTAAGAGGAGCAGGAAAAAGCAAAAAATTTCAGAATTGCACCTTGCAATGCGGAGAAATTACTGTTTGTGCATTTACAATATTCATTGATTTTTGCCATTGAAAAACATCCAGAAATGATTGAAGCTACTGACTGAATGAAAGGAGCTGGCATCTCACTCTCTTTGAATCTTCTTTATCATGCTAAGAGGAGCAGGAAAAAGCAAAAAATTTCAGAATTGCACCTTGCAATGCGGAGAAATTACTGTTTGTGCATTTACAATATTCATTGATTTTTGCCATTGAAAAACATCATGTTATTCATATACCAGAAATGATTGAAGCTACTGACTGAATGAAAGGAGCTGGCATCTCACTCTCTTTGAATCTTCTTTATCATGCTAAGAGGAGCAGGAAAAAGCAAAAAATTTCAGAATTGCACCTTGCAATGCGGAGAAATTACTGTTTGTGCATTTACAATATTCATTGATTTTTGCCATTGAAAAACGTCCAGAAATGATTGAAGCTACTGACTGAATGAAAGGAGCTGGCATCTCACTCTCTTTGAATCTTCTTTATCATGCTAAGAGGAGCAGGAAAAAGCAAAAAATTTCAGAATTGCAACTTGCAATGCGGAGAAATTACTGTTTGTGCATTTACAATATTCATTGATTTTTGCCATTGAAAAACATCATGTTATTCATATGCAAGAAATGATTGAAGCTACTGACTGAATGAAAGGAGCTGGCATCTCACTCTCTTTGAATCTTCTTTATCATGCTAAGAGGAGCAGGAAAAAGCAAAAAAATTCAGAATTGCACCTTGCAATGCGGAGAAATTACTGTTTGTGCATTTACAATATTCATTGATTTTTGCCATTGAAAAACGTCCAGAAATGATTGAAGCTACTGACTGAATGAAAGGAGCTGGCATCTCACTCTCTTTGAATCTTCTTTACCATGCTAAGAGGAGCAGGAAAAAGCAAAAAATTTCAGAATTGCACCTTGCAATGCGGAGAAATTACTGTTTGTGCATTTACAATATTCATTCATTTTTGCCATTGAAAAACATCATGTTATTCATATACCAGAAATGATTGAAGCTACTGACTGAATGAAAGGAGCTGGCATCTCACTCTCTTTGAATCTTCTTTATCATGCTAAGAGGAGCAGGAAAATGCAAAAAAATTCAGAATTGCACCTTGCAATGCGGAGAAATTACTGTTTGTGCATTTACAATATTCATTGATTTTTGCCATTGAAAAACGTCCAGAAATGATTGAAGCTACTGACTGAATGAAAGGAGCTGGCATCTCACTCTCTTTGAATCTTCTTTATCATGCTAAGAGGAGCAGGAAAAAGCAAAAAATTTCAGAATTGCACCTTGCAATGCGGAGAAATTACTGTTTGTGCATTTACAATATTCATTGATTTTTGCCATTGAAAAACGTCCAGAAATGTTTGAAGCTACTGACTGAATGAAAGGAGCTGGCATCTCACTCTCTTTAAATCTTCTTTATCATGCTAGGATTAGCAGGAAAAAGCAAAAAATTTCAGAATTGCACCTTGCAATGTGGAGATATTACTGTTTGTGCATTTACAATATTCATTGAATTTTGCCATTGAAAAACGTCCAGAAATGTTTGAAGCTACTGACTGAATGAAAGGAGCTGGCATCTCACTCTATTTGAATCTTCTTTATCATGCTAGGATTAGCAGGAAAAAGCAAAAAATTTCAGAATTGCACCTTGCAATGTGGAGATATTACTGTTTGTGCATTTACAATATTCATTGATTTTTGCCATTGAAAAACGTCCAGAAATGTTAATACCAGAAATGTTTGAAGCTACTGACTGAATGAAAGGAGCTGGCATCTCACTCTCTTTGAATCTTCTTTATCATGCTAAGAGGAGCAGGAAAAAGCAAAAAATTTCAGAATTGCACCTTGCAATGCGGAGAAATTACTGTTTGTGCATTTACAATATTCATTGATTTTTGCCATTGAAAAACGTCCAGAAATGACTGAAGCTACTGACTGAATGAAAGGAGCTGGCATCTCACTCTCTTTGAATCTTCTTTATCATGCTAAGAGGAGCAGGAAAAAGCAAAAAATTTCAGAATTGCACCTTGCAATGCGGAGAAATTACTGTTTGTGCATTTACAATATTCATTGATTTTTGCCATTGAAAAACATCCAGAAATGATTGAAGCTACTGACTGAATGAAAGGAGCTGGCATCTCACTCTCTTTGAATCTTCTTTATCATGCTAAGAGGAGCAGGAAAAAGCAAAAAATTTCAGAATTGCACCTTGCAATGCGGAGAAATTACTGTTTGTGCATTTACAATATTCATTGATTTTTGCCATTGAAAAACATCATGTTATTCATATACCAGAAATGATTGAAGCTACTGACTGAATGAAAGGAGCTGGCATCTCACTCTCTTTGAATCTTCTTTATCATGCTAAGAGGAGCAGGAAAAAGCAAAAAATTTCAGAATTGCACCTTGCAATGCGGAGAAATTACTGTTTGTGCATTTACAATATTCATTGATTTTTGCCATTGAAAAACGTCCAGAAATGATTGAAGCTACTGACTGAATGAAAGGAGCTGGCATCTCACTCTCTTTGAATCTTCTTTATCATGCTAAGAGGAGCAGGAAAAAGCAAAAAATTTCAGAATTGCAACTTGCAATGCGGAGAAATTACTGTTTGTGCATTTACAATATTCATTGATTTTTGCCATTGAAAAACATCATGTTATTCATATACCAGAAATGATTGAAGCTACTGACTGAATGAAAGGAGCTGGCATCTCACTCTCTTTGAATCTTCTTTATCATGCTAAGAGGAGCAGGAAAAAGCAAAAAAATTCAGAATTGCACCTTGCAATGCGGAGAAATTACTGTTTGTGCATTTACAATATTCATTGATTTTTGCCATTGAAAAACGTCCAGAAATGATTGAAGCTACTGACTGAATGAAAGGAGCTGGCATCTCACTCTCTTTGAATCTTCTTTATCATGCTAAGAGGAGCAGGAAAAAGCAAAAAATTTCAGAATTGCACCTTGCAATGCGGAGAAATTACTGTTTGTGCATTTACAATATTCATTGATTTTTGCCATTGAAAAACGTCCAGAAATGATTGAAGCTACTGACTGAATGAAAGGAGCTGGCATCTCACTCTCTTTGAATCTTCTTTATCATGCTAAGAGGAGCAGGAAAAAGCAAAAAATTTCAGAATTGCAACTTGCAATGCGGAGAAATTACTGTTTGTGCATTTACAATATTCATTGATTTTTGCCATTGAAAAACATCATGTTATTCATATACCAGAAATGATTGAAGCTACTGACTGAATGAAAGGAGCTGGCATCTCACTCTCTTTGAATCTTCTTTATCATGCTAAGAGGAGCAGGAAAAAGCAAAAAAATTCAGAATTGCACCTTGCAATGCGGAGAAATTACTGTTTGTGCATTTACAATATTCATTGATTTTTGCCATTGAAAAACGTCCAGAAATGATTGAAGCTACTGACTGAATGAAAGGAGCTGGCATCTCACTCTCTTTGAATCTTCTTTATCATGCTAAGAGGAGCAGGAAAAAGCAAAAAATTTCAGAATTGCACCTTGCAATGTGGAGATATTACTGTTTGTGCATTTACAATATTCATTGATTTTTGCCATTGAAAAACGTCCAGAAATGTTTGAAGCTACTGACTGAATGAAAGGAGCTGGCATCTCACTCTCTTTGAATCTTCTTTATCATGCTAGGAGTAGCAGGAAAAAGCAAAAAATTTCAGAATTGCACCTTGCAATGTGGAGATATTACTGTTTGTGCATTTACAATATTCATTGATTTTTGCCATTGAAAAACGTCCAGAAATGTTTGAAGCTACTGACTGAATGAAAGGAGCTGGCATCTCACTCTCTTTGAATCTTCTTTATCATGCTAGGTTTAACAGGAAAAAGCAAAAAATTTCAGAATTGCACCTTGCAATGTGGAGATATTACTGTTTGTGCATTTACAATATTCATTGATTTTTGCCATTGAAAAACATCATGTTATTCATATACCAGAAATGTTTGAAGCTACTGACTGAATGAAAGGAGCTGACATCTCACTCTCTTTGAATCTTCTTTATCATGCTAGGATTAGCAGGAAAAAGCAAAAAATTTCAGAATTGCACCTTGCAATGTGGAGATATTACTGTTTGTGCATTTACAATATTCATTGATTTTTGCCATTGAAAAACGTCCAGAAATGTTTGAAGCTACTGACTGAATGAAAGGAGCTGGCATCTCACTCTATTTGAATCTTCTTTATCATGCTAGGATTAGCAGGAAAAAGCAAAAAATTTCAGCATTGCACCTTGCAATGTGGAGATATTACTGTTTGTGCATTTACAATATTCATTGATTTTTGCCATTGAAAAACGTCCAGAAATGTTTATACCAGAAATGTTTGAAGCTACTGACTGAATGAAAGGAGCTGGCATCTCACTCTCTTTGAATCTTCTTTATCATGCTAAGAGGAGCAGGAAAAAGCAAAAAATTTCAGAATTGCACTTTGCAATGCGGAGAAATTACTGTTTGTGCATTTACAATATTCATTGATTTTTGCCATTGAAAAACGTCCAGAAATGACTGAAGCTACTGACTGAATGAAAGGAGCTGGCATCTCACTCTCTTTGAATCTTCTTTATCATGCTAAGAGGAGCAGGAAAAAGCAAAAAATTTCAGAATTGCATCTTGCAATGTGGAGAAATTACTGTTTGTGCATTTACAATATTCATTGATTTTTGCCATTGAAAAACGTCCAGAAATGATTG